>NC_056524.1:261405518-261449721 GCF_019175285.1 Sceloporus undulatus | reverse complement strand
AGTTTTTGAACTTTAATATTATGTTGCAGCAGTAGAACCATTTTCACTGCTCAAATCAGCAACATTGTTCACATGGACTGTTATCATCCACTTGTCTTATGCATATTGTCAATTGTTGATGTCTTTTATAATTATGTACCCTGATATATATATCTTGTAAATAGAAGAAGTTTAGAAGTTACACAGATCTCTTGTTGTCCCCTCATGTTCAGATTGCCCAGTGGCTGCCATGGCCTGTACAAGATGCTTTAGAAATAAAGTGCTGCAGGTGTGTTTTTAAATCAGAAGTGTTTTCAATTGTTGGAATTAATTGAGAAAAGTTGCTAAAACAGCTGTGACCCAAAGGGTGTGGTGTTTAGGGGAAAGAAATTTACATAACTGGGACTAGAATGGCCTTTATATTTGAGTGTTCTTGCTTTCGTAGTTTTAATATAGTTGTAAAAGTGTTTTGGTTCCAATAAAAACTTGATAAAATTTAAAAATGGCTTGATGATGGCCACCATACTGATAAATGTGCAGGTGTGCGGAGAGTGAGAGAAATTGTTAATATTTGGGAGAGAGAGAGAGTTAGTGGAAACAGAAGAAGAGTTTAGATATGGTTTTTAAAATGCACACATTACAAACACACTCTGTAAAAGGTTAATTCTACACAATCTTTGTAGAGAAGGTAGAAGATTGTAGATGGGTCTTAGAAGCATCTAGTTATTTTGTACATTCCATTCCACTTGCTAGAAGAGAAGCACTCATTAACCAAGCAGGAGATGTCATTCTTTGAGGCGTCCTATATGGCGGAGGAAGCTTTTTGAGCAAATATAATGAGGTAGAAAGTAGATAATGGAAACATGAAAGGAAGAAGGTATAGTTAATAATGAGACTTTGGCTTGAAATCACAATTCAAGCTTTGGTCAATTGCATAGCTTTCACTATAATTAAAATTAAGCTTAAAAAAGTACTTTAGAAAGAGGTCTGTAAATAATGGTTAGGGGATTTTAAATGTGAGTAGGTGGAAGGTGTAAACGGGCAGAGATCATTCATTTTAGGCATTCAAGATTTGTTGTACAGTTTGATGGCTTTAGCCAATAACATCAAAAGGGAGGGAAAATGCTGCTGTGAAAAGGGGTTAAAAACTTGTGTCAAGTTTGGAGTATACCTACTGTACTTGCCTAGGACACCCCTTCTTGCAAGATTGTAAGTAATAAATTGGATATTGCCGCTTCACTTGATTTGTCCTGATTAATCTAATTTGGTACTTTGGTACTTAAAAAACATATCTCACAGAGAGCAATAACTTTACTTGTCAAATTCATAATTGCATATGTAAAACAAATAAAAAAATATTGTATAACTCATGGCCAAGATGGAAGAGAAACACTAAGAATATCCACCTCTCAGATGACTTAGTACTACTTCTCCCTTTCTCTCTAGATAAAGACAGATTAGAGCAGTTTGAGAACAGTCACCACTATGTCACAATATAGTTTAGAAACATAGCCAGCATGTTAGTCTGGAATAGTAGTATGCAAAAGGATCTTGTCGTACCTTTTAGACTAAGAACTTTACCACATAAGAAAGGACAAAACTGGGAGAGTAGTGGCTTTCTCCCTGCTGCTCTGTTTGCCTTTGTAGCACTTCCATTCTCTACCCAAGGGAAGACAGTAATCAAGGCATACCTTTTGTCAAATGAATTTTTCAAATGTGACAAAAGACATGCTTTTATTATCATCTCCCCTCCGGAAGGGAATGGAAGTGCTATGAGTGCTTACAGAATGGCACAGATAAACTGTCTGACTAAAAGATTGTATGTACAGCACTGTGTAAATTTACAGCGCTTTATAAATAAAGGTTAATAATAATAATAAAGCCACTACTCTTCCAAACAGTTTCGCTTTCTTTTCTCAGGTGGTAAAGTCTATATTGGGCAAAACAAGTTACGGATATAGTTTCATTGAAATTAAAATAAAGGCCTAAATGCAGCTGTTAGTCTTAAACAGAGTAGGCTGATTAAATGGTTGATCAGTACTGATGTAAATTTCAGTGATTCAGTGGGTCTACTTGAGCTGGGATTAGCAAATGGATTTAGGACAAAGTCTCTTGTTTTGTTTTAATTGTGTTGTACAGTCAGCTATATCTGCTAATCTGCCAGCAGTGAACATAATAACTGATACACACTCTGTCTGAAATACTCTCTCTGCTATAATATGAAGACACATGCTCTTTTCTTTAAAACAAAACAAAAGTCACATCCCTGGCAGTTTCAGGAAAAAGGATTTCTATTGTTAACTTTACAGTCCTACCTTCCTTCCTCTTTGGGCTTCCTTTTCACCAAGATGAACGTTAGCAATGGGATATTTTCTCGCTCTTTTTTCTTTCCCTTGTGTAAGTCCAGCTGGCACCATTCAGAAAAAAACCGTAAGGTTCATTTTACAGCCTTTTGTAATCCCCCATTTTTAAAAGTATGCCTTAACTTTAAAAACTGAGTGCATGTTAGCTGGAGTTTTCATGCTGACCAGTGTGCATCCCTTTAAAAAAGTGGCAAAATTTTAAAAGGTTCTCCGATTGGCAATCTCTCCCCATTATCACACGGGGAAAATCGGTCGTTTAAACAGTGATTATCTCGTGAAAATCAAGCAATCACGATTAACATTTTCAGACACATCACGTTTAAAGAGCCATTATCCCGGGAATAAACAGGCAATAAACTGCTACAAATCATTCATGGGATTCCCCCGTGAATGATTTGTTGCTGTTTATTGCCTGTTTATTTCCAGGATAATGGCACTTTAATTGCAACATAGTGTAAGAATGTTAATTATGATTGTGAGATTTTCATGGGATAATCGCTGTTTAAACCCCCAATTTTTCCTGTGTGATAAAGTCCATTGTTTCATTTCAAAATACCCCTTAACAGCAATATGGCACCCTATTATTTTAATTAAAAGTTTGCTTTAAAATAAATCAGTTCATGGGGAGAATAGGGTAAAGTTATTTGGAGAATGAGCTTTGGTTTCTCTCTCTTCAGTGCTACAGTAGACAATTGACCCTCATTAAACCTAGGGAATATGAATGCAACAATTTCCCTCTCTAGTTTGTACCAGAAAGGTTACCCTTCTCCTCAGCCAAATGGAAATGGGCTACAGTAAAACTGACACTCAATTGAGGTTAATGCAAATATAGATTATTTTTTTAAAAAAGTATTTTTTTAATCATTAAAACCAATTGGAATAAGTTTAGAATTTTCTGCTCTGGGAAGTATTCTGCAAAGGCAAAGCATTAGCTTCTCTTGCTAGTCACATGTTTCAAAGGAACGTCCTCCTATTGATGTAGAGTATTTAGCCATGAACGAAGAGAAACAACGCACACATTGTATCCTCCCTGAGACGTACACAAGCTAACACAAATAAGCTTGCATACAGCTATAGAGAACTGTGAGTAATTAATGCATCCGTGCTAAATTGTTTAGTGGGCATTTGGAATGTAGTCAGAGTTACAAAATATTGGCACTGCACGACAAACTTCATTAAGAGCAGTTATTTTTAATGCAGATTCCTCCCATCCCTGTCCCTGTCAGCAGCATGCACTGGAGTGCAGGAACTGTCCTCAGGCCACAAGGGGAATGTTTGCTGTACGTAGCACTCCAGGATTGGCTTTATATTTTGTTATTAAGCTAATATGAAATATGCTATTAGAGATACACAACTTTTCCTATATACAAGTGACTGCTCTGTTTTCTAAATGCCAGCCTGAGGGCTAGGCACACATTTTTATTCACAAGGCACCCTCCTGCTGATCACTCAGCTTCTATGTACTTGTTCTCACCTATCAGACTCCGTAGTTATTTGAGCAACACACTGTCCAACTGTCCCAGTTTGGTGAGGTCAACCTCAACTAATCCTCTGCCACCCCACATATTCAGCTGCTTTTAAAATGCCCCTGTTTCTCTCTCCTCCTCCCACTTTCTCCTTTTCTCCTTGGTTTACATCAGATGCTGCAAAAATGAGGTCCTGAGGTTTTGTGTACACAAAAACTCATTGCAGAACACTTCAGTCTTTCTTCAGCATCCCATCTCTGAACTCAGGACAATGGCCCTTGCACAAAGAACAACAAAAACTACAAAGGAAGATTGGGAAGAGAAACAGCTGAATTACAATGTATCTACATACTCCAATCCATCAGCAGTGGACTGAACAGAGACACACTTTGTTATTGTTGTGTGCCTTCAAGTCGTTTCTGACTTATAGCAACCCTATGATGACCCTATCATGGGGATTTCTTGGCAAGATTTTGTTCAGAGAAGGTTTGCCATTGCCTTCCCCTGAGACTGAGAGAGTGCAACTTGCTCAAGAACACATATTTTAAGACTGCTTAACACCCCAGCCTCAAGAAGCTTCTCTTCGCCCATTTATCATATCTCCTTTCTGGTTCCCAGCCTGCACAGACTACAGTGGACCCTTGGTATCTGCTGGGGCTTGGTTCCAGGACCACCATCTCCTGTGTATACCAATATCCGTGGATGCTCAAATCCCATTAAATGCAAGGGTATAGTGAAATTGTGTCCTTATATATAAATGGCAAAAACAAGTCTTGCTTTTGGAATTTATATTATTTTTGAACATTTTCAAGCCATGGATGATTGAATCTGTGGATAAAGGTCTGTGGATACAGAGGGCCAACTGTACATTCCAAAACTCCCTCCTCCATTCCTATGGTCATCTACTCACCCTGGCCTTAGGCAACATCTTTCTACTTGCCCTTGTCCCTCAATGACCATGGCTAAAACTGAACTTGTTTCTTCATCACCATACCCACAGGTTTTGCATTTCTATGGCTATTCATATACAGTGGCACCTCCACATTCGCTGGGGCGAAGAGTAAAGGATCCCCATGAATGTGGAAAAACCGCAAATAAAAAAGGTTATTTTTTTAACCTGAAAGAACACTTTCTAGGAATCTCCAGGTCCTCCAGTGCAACTCTATGGTCAACATCTGACAGAAGATGATCATAAAACTATGCTGGAGGACCTACAAATGCCTAGACAAGTGTTTTCTCTACAAACCTCTAGGTTCTCCAGCACAACCTTATGATCAACTTCTGGCAGAGTTGCGCTGGAGGACCTGGAGATTCCTAAAGAGTACATATGAATCACATCTACAAATAATCAAATGCGCAAAAGTCAATGTTGCAAATGTGGAGGGATGACTGTAGTCTCATTATAAAGGCAACATTTCACGCCACACATCTGAGAAAGTAGACCAAGACTACGACATATGCTACAACTTCTTTTGCATGGTTACTTTCAGAAATTCTACAAAATCCTTTTACACCCTTCTAGGGAACTTTTCAATATCATATTTATGACTGAACCATATTGCCATTTTATTTTATTTTTCCTTTTTTTTAATGTGAAGAAGTTCAATCCAAGATGACATTTTGGGTAGATTTCTCAAGAGCTAATATATGTGCCAGCTTTGAGAATATCATTAAATGTGGCTAAAACTTAATATTCAGCTTCAGCTTCTAATTCTCAGCTTGAAAGATTAGCAGTTATATCCTTGGGTGTTTCATATGATAATCAAGTTGTCAGGGAATGGGGTTTTGTTCATGTAACTGTCAAACTGACAGGCTTGTGGGGAGGGTGGGGAAGAGCTAGTAAGTATTTAAATAGCAGCAGCAGAGAGCAAGATATTCCCCCACATCAATCCATTTCTTCCTTCCTAGTTTTCACCAACAGCATATAGCTGTGATTGAACTAATGGGATCCATCAATCTTGCATTTATTTACACCAATCTGCCAGCTCTGTGGTTCTTTTGACCTACAAGTAAATAACTCCAGGGCCGGCACTATAATTAGGCAGAGTGAGTCAGTGGTAGTGTTGTGTTGGAGTAAAAAACTGTGTATACAGTACAGTACTATGTCCCTGTCCCTGAACCACCTAAGCTTGCCTGGTACGATAGAGGATTAGGTCTTCTGGATGGGTGTATGCCATCTTGTCCTTCATCTCAGGTGGTGATATTCACTCCTGGTCACTCCCAGCCAATTGATGCATAGTATTATGTATATTCTGAGAGCTAGTGTGGCATAGTGTTTTAAGCTTTGGAATCTAGAGATCAGGGTTCAATTCTGCGTGACTTTGGGTGAGTCACATACACTCAACCCCAGAAAAACCCATGATAGTCAGAAATGACTTGGAAGACACACAACAATGATGTATGTTGGACCTAAATGTCCTGAAGGTACCAGATCCTGTCTGATCTTGGAAGCTAAGCAGGGTCAGCTGTGGTTAGTACTTGCATGGAAGACTGCCAATGAATACCAGGTCCTGTAGACTAAGAACTTTGTCGCACCATGGGCTGTGGGCACAGGATGAGAACGGAATGGAAGGGGCCAGGAACGAGTGTGGAATGAGTGGGGGACGCATTTTACTGCACACAAAGTCCCTCACTCATTCCATTCCGTTCCCCATCTGTTCCCCATCCATTCCAGAGGGGGCGATTTTTGAGAACTGTTCAAAACAGTACTCAAAAATCTCCTTCTCTGGGGATGGATTGGGAATGGAAGGGCAGGGAACGGAAGGAGTGAGGGACTTCCTTGTGTGCAGTAAAATGTGTCCCCCACTCGTTTCATTCCCTTCCAGGCCCCTTTTGTCCCGTTCTCATCCCTGCCTGGAGCCCTGTGCAATAAAGTTCTATATTTCTGAGGAAAGAAGTGGTGAACCACCTTCGAGTATTCCTTTCTTAAGAATATCCTGTGAAAATCATGGGCTCAAGTCAAAGTGATGTGAAAGCACATACAAACACATTATGCAGATCGTTAAGTATTATGTCATGTGTGAAGCAGCCATCATTGCTACTTGCATCACCAGATTATTGCCCTTGATAATTTCAACTGCTGTTCTATAAGTGTGGCATCCAACATGAAAGGTGCTGGCTATCATTCATCATCATGTTGCTTGTCAGTTGAATTGAAGCCATTGAAAGATTGTTAGCATTTTGTCACAGGGCCTTTTTAATGCATTGGTTGTAAACCAGAGAAAGTGACAGGTCTGTTCCAAAAAGACAGTCCAACACTGCTGAACAAGGCATACGTCTATGTTTGTATGCATAGGATTGCAGTCTTAAGCTGCCTGTTTCATCCACAAATCAATTGTTGGGTTCAATAGAACTCATTCCCCAGTAAGCTATGTTTAAAATGTCACCCAACTCACTTTGTGCTTGGGCTAAATTGAAATTAATGAGATATGATTTAAGCATAACAATGCTGTTGTATTTGTTTCAATGGGACCTAGACACTATTAAGGTTTCTCTCAGCTGAAGTTGTACATAGAGGCAAATCCAAGTTTGCCATTGAGCATTCAGGTCTGGCATAGAGTGACAAGGAGTATCAGGGCCTTACAAGTGAACCAGCATAGCTCTTGGAAATTTCACAAGTATAACTTGCCTTCAGCACTTATCACTCACTCTTTATCCATCTGCTTTTGTAGCTTGATCTCACTGGTAAAAGGGGAGGGGAAATTGGACTCTGAGACTCAAGACTAATCCTTTGACCATTTAATATTGAACAGAAAGTCCACTCAGGCAGTACTGAAAAGAAGAACATTTGCCTGCGACAAATTGCAAAGTCCCAGATAAGGAAGAACTCTAGAATGGGCTAATATAACGGATATGATTGCATCCCATGGAATCCTAGGATTTGTAGATAGATATGCCAACGTTTTTTTCATGAGATACTTTGGATTCTCTGCTAGAGAGTTCAGTCATTCTCAGAATTTGGTCCTCCATCTGTTTTGGATTTCAACTTCTAGAAGCTCCAGACAGCTTGGCCAATGGTCAGAGATTCTGACAGCTGAAGTCCAAAATGCCTGGAGGGTCAAACATTGAGAACCACTGCTCTAGCCTTCTCCCCTGAACTACAGCACTAGAGTTCTCCAACTCCATTGATTCTCAAATTTTGGTCCCTAACATGTTTTGGATTTCTGTTCCCTTGGCCATGCTTGCTAAGATTTAAAAACACATGGGAGACCAATAAAGGAAAAGCAATGATTTACCAAAGAACTCCAAGTACTGTACAGTTGGACCTCCTTATCCATGGATTCAACCACCCACAGCTTGAAAATATTCAAAATAAATATAAATTCCAAAAAGCAAACTTTGGTTTTGCCATTTTATATAAGGGATACCATTTTACTATGCCATTGTATTTAGTGGGACTTGAGCATCCACAGATTTTTTTTTGGGGGGGGGGGTGTCCTGGAACCAAAGGCCAACTGTGTCAATAAACTACAAATATAAAAATTATGACTGATGGAGCCACTACAGTTAACGTAGCTTATAATGCTGTAACTAGTATAGATATATTCTTATTTTATCAAAACACTAACCCTGACTTGCTGAAGCATGTACTCTGTTCTCTATTGCTAAGATTGTTCTGTCCTAATAGTTTTCTTATCACAGTTGAATCCTGCTTTTGTTCCACATATAGCTATTCCCTCCTCAGCAGCTGTCCCAAAACACACTGCAGAAATAATCCAGTTTGACACTGCTTTAATTGCCCAGGCTCAATGCTAAGGAATTCTGGGGACTGTAATTTTGTGAGACATTTAGCCTCCTCTGTCACAGAGCTCTGATGCCACAAAAACTACAATTCCCCAGAATTCCCAGGCACTGAGCCAGGGCAGTTAAAGTGGTGTGTTTTGGACCATAGTAAAACCTTAGGGAAAGAAGTCTGAAAGTAATTAGTTACAAATAAACTTCCAAGCTTTCAAAAAGTAGTTACAATTAAAGTTATTATTTTAAAAAGTATAGTCAGCGCTCAGTAGCCACAGATGCCTTATCAATGGATTCAACTACCCATGGCCTGAAAATTATATATTACACCATTGTATGTAATGAGACTTGAGTATCCACAGATTTTGATATCCACGTTGGGTCCTGGGCTGGTACCAAACCCCAGCGGATATCAAGAAACCACTGTAACTATTTTTTGGGCTATCACAAGTGACTATAATAGGAGTTTTAATAAACTTAAAAAATAACCATGGAATGTTTCAAGCCAACAGCCTATGAGAAAAAAACTAATGTTTCTGTTGTATTATCATTGCCTCACTGCCCACAATAGAATGCAAGGCAGCAGCGTGAAACACAGCATGAACATGCTTGAATCCTGTGATATTCCTCTTCCATCTTCCTACATTTGAAGGTCTATCATGCAGAAAATGAGATGAGTTTGTTTTTTGCTGCTCCAAAGAGTAGAACCGGAACCAATGGATTCAAATTAGAAGAAAGGAGTTTCTAGGTAAACATTAGAAAGGATATCTTTAGGAACAGACTAGCTGGGAAGGTAGTAGGTTCTCTTTCCTTGGAGATTTTTTAAACTGAGTTTGGATGGTCACCCATCAGGAAAAAAAATTACTTTCCTTCCAATTCTGCAGTTCTGATTCTTTGACTTAGCTATTGCAAAAAGGAAATAGTAATTATTAACCAGTTGTTTTCAACTAATTACTAAAAATCATTGGCCTAAGGCTGCTGCTTCAATCTGTGTCTTGACAGCTTAATAGTAAGACTTGTTTTTGGGGGGCTGTCTGGGGTTCTCCCCCTCCCTCCAGGTGTTTACACTGTATTTGTACAAATTTCAAGTTCCCAGGATCATGCTGATACCTACCAAACCTGAGGTTGTTGCCACACTGCAGAAATAAAGCAGTTTGACACCACTTTAGCTGCTATGGATCAGTGCTATGGAATTCTGGGATTTGTAGTTTGATGGAGTACCAGATCTCTCTGTAAGGGAAGGCTAAATATCTTACAAGACTTCAAATCCCAGAGTTCCATAGTTTTGAGTCAGGGCAGTTAAAGTGTTGTCAAACTGTTTTATTTCTGCAGTATGGCAACAGACTTAACCAATCTCTTAGGTTTACTCTCTCTGTCTCTTTCTCCCACACAATGGTTTATTTTGTGAGTGTGTTTATTCTGAAGGTTTGAAACCAAAGAACACATGATCTCTGAATTATATAGAGAAATAAACTTAACATCAGAATTGGGTTATGAAATAAGATGTAGATAATATACTATTTCCCTTTAGATACCTCTGACTCAGGATTTTAGGTCTCCTTCTTTTGAGATCTGTGAACAAGAAAGGGAAGATGTCTTATTTAGTAATAGTGTGAGGGATAGTCCAAAGGCAGCTGTGAGCAGCAAATGAGAATACTTTTCCCATGACAACATTATTGGAAACTTGAAGAGTTCTGGGAATTGGTGATGGTTTGAGGGAATCTTTCTCCATAGTAGCATGTTGCCCATTAAAAGCTAATTTATGTAATTACTGGCTTAAAATTTCTGCCATGTGCAAAAATAATTGGCGGGTTGTATGTGAAATTACTTATTGGCCCCTTTTCAGTTCCCTTAGTAAATATATGTACCTTGTATAGGAAACTTACCATTTGAGTCTTGTTTACCATCCTCTATTAAAGTCGGCTGAATTGGCTATAAAAATGGATACTAATATGAAGGCCTTTTCTGGGAAAATGGAGTCCATTGTTGGCTGAGGTCCCTGGCGTCTGGGAGATGGATTCTAACTGGGCAGCTCTACTTTACAGGAATGGTTTATATGCTGCTGAGAGGTTAAAGGGGGTATCATTAAGAGGGAGCAGGGGTATGACGCACACCAGGGAGATTATCACACAGGGACGGTATAAGGACAGTATAAGGACATATCCCATCTTTGACTGCAATCCCATGAAATGTTTTCAGATTGCAGCACTATTGTCCCATCATTGTGTTAACGTGAACTCCCATTAATGCAAAATGCTGGGCAATGTGGCTTCAGTGATGGGATCTGTGTGATGCTATTCAACATTTATATGAAGCCGCTGGGGGAAATCATTCGCAGACATGGGGCAGGGTGTTATCAGTACGCTGATGACACCCATATATATTTCTCCATGTCCCGATCAACAGCTATGACAACAGATGGCATTTCTCCCCTCAATCAGTGTCTTGAAGCGGTAATGGGCTGGATGAGGAAAAACAAACTCAGGCTGAATCCAGACAAAACGGAGGTACTTGCAGTAGGGGCCCCCAAACCAGGTATAGGGTTGCAACCTCAAGTCCTAGATGGGTCACGCTCTCCACAAAGGACTGTGTTTGCAGTCTGGGGGTGCTCCTAGACCCGTCGCTTCACATGAGAAATCAGGTGAATGTGACGATCAGGAGCGCCTGTTATCAGCTTCGGCTGATACGCCAACTGCGCCCTTTCCTGGAAGTAAAGGACCTAGAAACTGTTGTACATTCACTGGTAACTTCACGACTTGATTTCTGTAATGCACTCTACATGGGGCTACCCTTGTGCCTAGTCCGGAAACTTCAACTAGTGCAAAATATGGCAGTCAGGCTGGTTGCCAGAAAAACTAGGAGTGACCGAATAACACCCGTCTTAAAATCTCTTCACTGGCTGCCTATTAGTTTCTGGGCACAGTACAAGGTGTTGGTTATAACCTTTAAAGCCCTACATGGCTTGGGTCCAACCTATTTGAGGGATCGCCTGCTTCCATATAATCTGACCCGCACCCTCAGGTCCTCTGGGAGGAATCTATTGCAGCCTTTAAAAACCAGACTAACCGCTACCTCCCAGAGGGCCTTCTCTGCAATTGCTCCCAAACTATGGAACGGTCTGCCAGACGAGATCCATCAAATTGCCAGCTTAGACAGCTTTAAAAAAGCTGTCAAGATGGATCTCTTCCGGCAGGCGTTTCCTGAATAAAAGTGCCCAGCCACAGAATGACTGCCCCCCGCATCATGGATTAGCCCACTGCTCTGTCCTTGCTGTATTTTTATTGTGTTTTTAATAGATGTTTTAATTGTAACTTGTTTAATCCTTTTTTAAGGGGGGAAATTTGGGACACACATTTGTAAATGTGTATTTTAACGTGTTGTACGCTGCTTTGATTGTCTTGTCACAGAAAAGCGGGATACAAATAAAAGTTTTATTATTTTATGTCATTTGGAAGTTTTTTGTGTGATGACGGTCAATCACACAGATGGTATAATGTCTGGATAATCATGACAGCATATCTCCTAGCTATTGCACTATGAAAATGGGAAAAAGATGGGACAAGGACATTTTGTCCCCCATCTAATAATCTCCCAGGAAACACCTGTGATAGGTGTGAACACTTGGTTGGGTGGTTTCTCCCATCCATTCCAATACCTCCCTGGCCGTCCACCTCCGCCAGCCACAGCACCTCTGATGTTCATAGGCTGCAGCTGCTAGTTGGGGTGAAGTGTTGCTGCTGCCTGACAGTCCTTCCAAATTTGGTGGGGCTGCTGGCAAATGCTTGCCCAGACCCCCAAGGGGCTGCTGGGCAGCAGCATACCCAAACCAGCAACCACTGGTGGGAAGAGGCTGCCCTCCAAGTCTGATAGGGCTGCTGGTGAGCATTCATACAGACCTGGAAGGGGTTACTGGGTGGTGGCAGCAGCATCCAACCACTACCATGACAGAGAAGACCTGGCTGGCAGAGGGGGGTGACTGGGAGTGATAACATGAGTTACTGCACTAGGGTGATACCAACCCTAATGACACCATTGGAAGTTAACTATTACTTTTTGCCCCATCTTGCCCACGAGGAGAACAGAGCAGCATATGTTGCTGTCCCCAGCCCATTTATTCTTACCACACCCTGAGGTAAGGTGTGTATATGTGTGTAAGAAAGATATATTAAGAAAGCATATGTAGCCCCAAATCATCCAGTGAACTCCATAGCAGTTTGTGAAATTAGAACCTGGGTCTCTCCAACCTAGCCCAGTCCTCTAAACAATAGATCATACTTGCATAGCTAACCGACAAAGCATGCTTCTTAAGGATGTGGTGAATGATGACCACTAGGGTGTTTGCAGGCAAAGAACTCATAGTGCAATTGTCTTACCTCATTCACAGAATTGTACAGGAGGTCCAGGCATCACAACCCTTTATTTGTAACCCTCCCACATCCCCCAGTGGCTTATTTTGCTCTTCACTAAGTGCAAAAAAGTCCACTTTTCTTGTTGTTATCATTTGCGGTCAGGCTGGCTTTCACTTATGGTGATTCAATGAATGAGTGACCTCCAAGAGCCCTAGGTCATCAACAGCCCTGCTTAAGTTTTGCAAACTCAGGGCCATGGCTTCCTTAATCAAATCAAACTGTTTGTAATGGAATCTTCCTCTTTTCCAGCTGCCTTCCCCTTTTCTGAGTATTATTCCCTTTTCCAGTGAGTGCCATCAGTCCAGAAGCTTCCAAGGTGGCTTTAAAGGGGGATTAATTAGATTATGGAAGACAGGGGTGAACATTATGACAGGTAATTTCAGTTGTAAGGACTTTTATAGAAAACAATAAACTCAGAGAGAAAAGCATAACTTCCCCAATATTAAATATAAATGCACACACAAAATAATAGCCACAGATATGGCTTCCTTCCAACTGAAAAACTTTAACACATACCATATAAAATTTCCTAAATATCATATCCAAGTTACGCTTGTACTAAAAGAGCATGTATTGTTGTCTTTATATTACCTTGTATAACCCAAAACTGCTATGTTGCCCCATTTTAATTTCAAATTAATAAATATATCCCCGTCTTTCTGAAAGTTAACCAAAGACTTTTTTTTTATTATCATCATAAGTTCATCCATTCCAGCAAGCTCATATATCTTCAGCAACCAGTCTCCATGTGTGAGAATAACTTTTTTTCCATCTCTGGATATACATGATTCTTGCTGTAATCATACACTGTAGAATTCTTCCATATTTCCTTTCAATCTGTCCTTCCATTACTCCCGAAAAATAAAATTCTAGTCACTTCTGGAATGTTATTTTTAAAATGTCCTCCAACGTTAAATAAAAGTGGTGAGGACGTTTTGTGACCAGCTGTAGCTGGCTTGTGAGATACAACTGTTCTGAGATCTAGGATAACTTGATGATGGTAGTCCATGTTTTGATATTTTCCTGCATGAACCACTGTCATGCTCTATATATGTGGAATTTCCCTTCAAAGTGGTTCAGAGGCTGCATCTGGTGAAGAATGCTGCGATCCATTTGTTGACATAGGAAACATCTGCTCCTGCTCTTCCCTGTCGCAAGGGTTCGCTGTGAAGGGTCCTTCCTGAAAGTGAGGCATTAGGTGTTGGGTGGCCATTATGGGTTCAGACTGTTTGTTCAGTTTGACCTGAAGAGACTCCTCAGAATTAAGCATTTTCAGTTGGCTGGATTTTCTGGAGCAGTATGTAGTGATAAAATTTGAAATTGAGGCCCTCATAAAGATAGCCCCCATAGAGATGCCTTGAAGGATAGTCTAAAAATGCAGGTATCTATATATTTAAAAAGACATCACACAATTTCTAGCAGTTTTCATCTCTAGTAGAACATAGTTTCCAACCTTTCACGAATTAAAACTGGGATCTGTGTGGCAGAGAAACATCAGAGGAGGGTTAATATGGCAAAAGTTATTAATGAGGGGGGGAAAACCGTAAGCTAGCAGATGCTATAGTAGTTTGCTTTTGACTGAGCCTAATAGGAAAGGCAAGCTTCTGCCCTCTCCTCTTCTTTCCCTCTGCTGAACTGAGTGCAAATTACTTTTGGACTTTGAACTTAGTTCGCAGCAATTGAAGTAAGTGGAAGACAAAGGGGAAAAGTGGGAGGAGTGAGAAAAGGGGCATTTAAAAAGCCCCTGGAAAAAACAACAACAGAGGATTATTTGGAATTGTGTTCGTTCCAAACTGGGATGGTTGGAGGGCATGTTAGGAACTAGGATTTTGTAAAGCTAGTGGATCTTGCCCATTCAAGACTAAGGCCACTGCAAAATCCTTTTGGGGGTTGTTCTCACTTGCGATTTACAATGGTTTAAAATACACCGGTATTGGTTAAACCAATTCAAAATATAACGGGTGTTATCCCGAGTTCCAAATCGCTTTTTTTCCGTTCTCATTTACCAAAGGGATAACTCGTAACAATTAATTGTTGCTGAGGAAAGCTCCCTCCTCCAACTATTATGGAGATAGCAGCTAAGCTCAGAAGGGGATCTAGGGGGATGCCAATGCGGTGTATTACAGATAACATGATAAGTGTTCTAGGGTTTCAACCCTGCAAGCCTTCACCTCGCTACTGCTCTGGAGACCCTTGCCAGTCACTTTCCTGCGGTGCCTCCATAATGCCTTGCTCTGTCTTTGGAAAGGCATGAGGTGGGCAGTGGTGCTGAAGAATTGTGCCAGTTTCCCTCCTACCAAACCATTTCCTTCCATAGGAATTAGGTGTTGTGCCTTGTAGATTTAATGAAGCAGTCTTATCAACTTTTCCTCCAGTAATGCCAACACAATATCAAGCCCAGTTCCAGGTCTGCCTATATATAGAATCATATTGTTGCATTAATAGTTTATGTGGACTTTATTCCACTTCCATCCAGGTCATTCCATTGGTATAGGGCAGTGATGGTGAACCTTTTCAGGGCCGAGTGCCCAAACTGCAACCCAAAACCCACTTATTTATTGCAAAGTGCCATGTCCCTCTGGCTTTCTCATAACAAACTCTGGCAAACTCTGTGCCAGGGCGATGGCACATGTGCCCACAGAGAGGGCTCTGAGTGCCACCTCTGGCACGCATGCCATAGGTTCGCCATCACTGGTATAGGGCCTCCACTGGCATGAAATTAGCCTGGTGCAGCACTTTTGCAGCCCTATTATGGTTTCACAACTGCACTGACCTAGCATTGTGCTCCATGCCCATAAAGGGGATTTGGCCACACATTTCTATCCCCATCCAAACCAGTATAATGCACAGAGAGGTCCTCACTGCTTCTTCATCTCTAATAATATCCGGAGTCTGTCAAGTTCTGCTTTTTTAGAAAGGCTTATAATTAGAGGAAATAAAGGTAGCATCATGTGTTTAACATATCTGTTCTTGTCACCAAGCAATGTAAACAAAACACGGCTGTTTTGTTATATGTTATTTTTTTCTTTCAAGCAGGTATTAATTGCTAATGGGGCAGACAGCTTATGGAATAGAATAAACAGCAGCTGCAATTAATAACAAATGGCCTCTTTGAATCAGAGAAGTGCTGGTAACAATTGTGCTTCTTGTTTTGGTGGCAGAGCCTGTGTTCATTCAGCTTGGGCAAGCATCAGGGTTAGGCGGGCAAGAGAGGAGCAAGGGGACAGGAACAGATGATGTCTGCTGATGTTAGGAGGAAAAATAAGATTAATTTTTCAGTGAAGTATTTGGCACAAACCCCTGTCCTTTTATTGTAACCAGTCCCCTCAAATAACCGCTACCCATGTCTCTGTTAGCTCAGTTGTGTCCGTGTTTCAAAACTACATTGGCCTCTTGGGTTTGTGGATTTGTCTTCAGATTTATATTTTCATACTCATATCTAGTATGGATTGAAATTTTGTTTCAGCATGAAAGGTTGCTTTGCCAGAGATCAGTAAGTTATCACAAATGTCACCAAAGCATTAGGAGATCAATTAATTCATCCATCTTACTTACACTTGGCTATAGCAAAATATACCAAATAATGACAAAATTTGATCAGAATTATTGACAGGGTTTATTTCATATTATGGATTTTATTTCATTGCGTGACTTCCACATCTGTGTACTAAATTGTGAGGAAAATGGTTCAGGACACTCCAACATACAGAGGACATGTTTAATTGTTCATATTGAGGATCATCATAGGAAATATACTTTCATAGACATTAAACTGAGAAATAGTCAAGTGTCCATTTGCACTGTGGCCCTTCTGCCTCTTAATGCATCCAGTGTATAAGGTCATGCATATCTGAAAGACTGAAAGAAAGACGGCACATAATTGAAATTGCCAAAAGATCCCTTTGCATACTCTTTTCTCTGTATATGTTTGGATGTTATGTTCTTTTTAGCTCAGCAGCAAAGTGCCTTTGACCAGGCCTGTACAAACCAGTATGGTGTAGTGGTTTGAGTGTTGGACTATGACTCTGGAGGCCAGAGTTTGGCCATGATGAAACCCAGTTGAGCAAGTCACATGCTGTCAGCCTCAGGGGAAAGTCATGGCAAACCTCTGAACAAATCTTGCCAAGAAAACCCCACGATAGATTCACCTTAGAGACACCATAAGTCAGAAATAACTTTAAGGCACACAACAACTACCATCACAAAGGCCTGCAGGAATACCCCCTTGACCTCCATGGTGGACCAAAGGCAAAGATATGCAATGGGAGCCAGTGTGGTGTAGTGGGGTTTGAATGTTGGACTATGACTCTGGAGACCAGGGTTTGATTCCCAGCTCAGCCATGAAACTTGCTCTCAGCTTCAGGGGAACACAATGGCAAATCTCTTCTAAACAAATCTTGCAAGAAAACCCCATGATTAATTTGCCTTAAGGTCGCCATAAGTCGGAAATGACTTCAAGGCACCCAACATCAAAACATACAAAAGTAGTCCTGTATTTTGGATCCTCTGCAGTGCAGAGGCACACTTTATCCCTATATTTAAGGGGGCTAGTTACTTCCTGTGGGTAAAAAATTCTAAAGATTATTACAGTCAGTTTTCAGCTTTGACTTTTGTGGCTTTGATTAATATGGTCTCTCTGGGAATCTCTAATTCCTCCAGTATGACTCTATGGTCAACATTTGGCAGAAGTTACACTAGGGGATCTAGAGATTCCTAGAGGGAACATTTCTCCAGGCATTTGTCTGTTCTCCAGCACAATTCTATGGTCAACTTCTGGCCAGTGTTGACCACAGAGTTGTGATGGAGGATCTGGAGATTTCTAAAGGGGTGTTCTCTGTTTTTAAAAAAGTGGTTTTTCTTTTTATTTGCATTTTTCTCCACTTTCACAGGGGTCCTGTGGAGGGCCCACTCTCTTAATATCACTCTTATTATATCTATTTATATCCTACTGCCCCAAAATTGGGGCTCAAAGCAGCTTACAGCGTAAAAGCACAGCACAACTGTTGTTCTTGTCCTTGTTGTGTGCCTTCAAGTTCTTTCTGACTTATGGCAACCCTAAGGCTTGGGGTTTTCCTGGCAAGATTTGGTCAGAGGGAGAGGGTCACCTTTGCCTCCCCCTGAAGCTTAGAGAGTGTGACTTGCCCAAGGTGGGTTTCCACAGCTGAGCAGGGATTCAAAGCCTGCTCTCCAGAGTCCTAGATCAACATTCAAACCATTATGCCATACTGGCATACAAAAGTGATGGCATAGTGAATAAGACTCTGGAGAGCAGGGTTCAATCCCCAGCTCGGCCATGAAACCCACTGGTCATGAAACCAATGCTGTCAGCCTGTTGGGAAGGCCATGGCAAACCTCCTCTGAAGAAATCTTGCCAAGAAAATGCCATGATAGGTTCACCTTAGGATTGCCATAAGTCACAAAGGACAACATTAAGGGCTTTATCTCTCTCTTTTAATTGTATTATATGGCCTATAGATATATAGATATAGATATATTAAAATGAGTGATGAGTTTTAACACTGTCAACAGTTTAATTTTATCAGAACTGCAACTTTTGGATGCTTGCAATTGTTCTGTGCTTTTATGTTTGCTGCCTTAGGGTCGCCATGAAGTCAGAAATGACTTGAAGGCACACCACCATGAAATTCATCGACATCCTGCTTTTGCCCCCCAAAATTGGGGACTCAGGGGCTGTGCAGACTGGCCATTAAGGCCGGCTTGGGGGCGGAGTTGGGGCATGAAGCTGGACTTTCATACGCAGAAGAATCGTGAAAAACGTTGCTTTTGAACGGAAGAAAGTAAGATTGAAATGACAAAGGTTTACGCAGACAGGACGAAATCCATTGTAAATGTGTACATTTGGAAAACCAAGTTGGATGATCCTTTTGTAGGCTATTCTTTTGTATATTACTTGCTGGAAAAATAAAATTAAAAACAAAAGCAATCCAAAATTGTTTGCAAGATAAAAACTGGTCATTTGTTGAAATGGGAGAGGTGGGTCACCATCCCCTCCAGAGTTGACATCTTTAAGGGCTTTTCATATATATATATATATATATATATAATACAATTTTTTATCTTTTTATCCTCTTTTCTAAAAAATGTATATATATAAAATATTCTCTCTATCTGTCTGTATAGAATATATATATATATATATATATATAATACAATTTAAAAAAAGATTAAATGATAAAAACCATAAGCAATTGTATGTATATATAGAGATATATATAGAGAGAATATATCTATATATAGGCATAGAAAACAGTTTTTCTTTTTATCATTTTTTCACCTATATATATATATATATATATATAATTCTCTCTCTTTCTCTCTCATATTATACATATAGATATAGATAAATTACTTTTAAAAAAGAGAGGAAAAGCCCTTCAAGATGTCATCTCTGGAAGGGATGGTGACCCCCCCACATTGCAGTGGGCTGAAGCTGGAGATGTTGGACAACGCCCTGATGCCAGCCTCAGCTGCAAATGAGAAAACCCTTTTCTTCTTCTTCTTTCTCTACCCCTCCCTTTTTCTTTCCCTCCTTCTTGTGTGTGTGTGTGACTCCTTGGAGGGAGTGATCCCAGCCCCAAGGAAAGCTCTCTCTTTCTCTCCTTTCATGTCCTTTGACGTCAGAGCCTGGGAACCATAGCAACTGTCCATCATCACGTTGGATGAGCACACGAGGAAGAGGAGGAGGAGGAGGAGGAGGAGGAAGAAGAAGAAGGAGTGCTCCAGTCTGCAAAAGCCAGGCTTCTTCGGAGCTCTGCAAAGGCACAATGGGAGCAGTTATTTTGTGACATTACCAAGAGTTGCAAACTATTAGTATTATTATCATTACTACTATATTCAACACAATATCCAGCCTGCAGAGCAGAAGGACGGGAAGGAGACCTTAAGAAAGGTTGGAGAAAAACGCAAGTATTGTGCATAGATGAGAAGTGTGGGTTTTCTTTTGCCTGGATCTGCACTGGAGGGTTAATCCGGGTTGAGACTGGTTTAACTGCCATGGCTCAAGGCTATGGCATTCTGGGGACTGTAGTTTGGTAAGGCATAAATGGACCCTTGCAAAGCAGGAGATGCTGAGCTTGCATTAGAGATTTTGCATGTGTGAGCATCTAATCCGGATCGAACGCGCGATTAGGGGTGCATCCGCACTGTCCAAACCCACGCAGCATTGAAAGGATGTCTCTGTCTCTCCCTCCTCTTGGGAATCCCAGGCTTTGTAGTTCTGCAAGGGCTCCCCTGCCTCTCTCCAAACTGCACATCCCAAGGCTCTGTAGCAATCAGTGGTAGTCAAAGGGGTGCCAAACCGGATCCTTCCAGCAGTGTAGACGCCTCCCGATCCTGACCAGAACAAAAGGGATGATTGGCATTGTTGCAAGGGAGGGAGACGCCCCTGGAAGACTCCACCAGAGCAGCTCAAGAAAGCCATTGCCTTCTTCATCCCATAGGATTCCCCCCTCCATCCTCTTCCTCCATCTTGACTCGGGCTGTCCTCCTTTTCCCGGACACGCCCTCCACTCCAGCCTTCTGCCCAACATTAGGCATTCCCAAACCGTCCTCCATTTTGAGCATGGCTTAAGAAGAAGAAGCAGGCGTTGGCTAGATCTGGAGCTTTTGCATGCCCTCCATTTTTTGGCTGGAAGGTCCTCCATTTTTGCCTTGTCCCTGGTCACCTTGGAATGGAGGGAAGCAAGAGAGTGACCAGGCACGTCCTCCTTTTCCAGGACACGTCCTCCATGCCAATCTTCTGTCCCAGGAGGCATTCCACAATGTCCTCCATTCGGGGCATGGTTGAGAAAGATGAAGTTAGTGTTTGGAGGTTTTGTTTCAGCAGGTCCTCCATTTCGAGCATAGCTGAGAAGCACAAATTGCTAATTTCTAATTTCTAATAATAATGATAATAATTTTTTTATAGCCCACCTCTCCCAAAAGGATCGAGGTGGGTAACAATATAAAAATACACAATAATATATAAACTACATACACACTTAGAATAAGGAGCGTTTGGGACTTTTTCTTTAGGCAAGTCCTCAATTTTGACTGGAGTGTCCTCCATTTTGGGCATGGCTGAGAAGCCCACATTTCTAATTCCTAGGAGCGTTTTGGGCTCTTCTATGGGTGGGTCCTCCATTTTGGGCACAGCTGAGAAGCCCACTTTTCTAATTTCTAGGAGCGCTGGGAACTTTTTATTGGGCAGGGCCTCCAATTATGCTGGAAACAACAATCCCCAGGATTCCATAGTCCTTGAGCCGTGGCAGTGAAAGAGGTCTCAAACCGGATTAGTGTTCCCGTGTGGATGCAAGGCCACCGTTGCTGAGCAAATAAGTCAAGGTGAATCCAAAAGGATCCTTGCCAGACAGGAGATGCTGGGCTTACATTAGGGATTTTGCATGACTGAGAAGGAGTGGTCTCAGTTTTTCTTTGGTCAGGTTCTCAATTTTTGCTGGAAGGTCCTCCATTTTGCAGTGCCTGGTCCTCCTTTGCAGTTAGGACACCTGGTCCCCCTGTCCTCATGCAGCAGCCAGTTTGCATCCCTTGCTTCCTTGCAGAGCAAAGACGGGCACAGTTGGTTGACCCCCCCCTCCACCCCCCCAAAATCCTTATCTTTCTTTGAACATGGGTGTGACAGTGGTGGCACCCATCGCCTTGCCGCAATGAAGAGCTAGAGGAGGATGAGGATGACGGTGCTTTGGGTAGCCCAGATTAGGCCCCCCCTTCCCTCGCCTCTATAGGACCTGGATTCAGGTGGATCAGCATTACTTAACAAATTCCTTGGCGTTTAAGGGGTAAAGGAACATAGGTGACTGGCTTGCACTGCTTTATGGCTGCTGTGCGCTTGTGTGCTCAACAACCCAGGGTTATTCAGATGGTGAAAATAATCCAGGTCGAATCAGGGTTGTATCTTTGTTGTTCACATGCATTTTGAATGCATCCCATTAAGATTTTTTTTTTGAGGGGGGTTGCCCCAAACAAACCCCAAAACAACATGGGAATGACCCCGAGTGGTTGTAGGTGGTGCCCCTGTTTCCTGGCAGCTGCAGAGGCTGAAAACGGGTTAGTTCTTTCGTCCTCGCATGCCTTCAAGTCATCCCTGATTTATGGCGACCCTAAGGGGAACTTATCACAGAGTTTTCTTGGCAGGTTTCTTCAGAAGGGGTTTGCCCTTGCTGTCCTCTGAAGCTGAGAGAGCATGACTTGCCCAAGGTGACCCAGCGGGTTTCCATGGCTGAGCTGGAAATCGAACCCTGATCTCCCAAAATCCTAGTCCGGCATTCAAACCACTATGCCACATTTTTAAACCCTAACTTCACCTTTTCGAATGGTCCGTTTGGCCAAACTGGCCACCTATGCATAGCTCCTCTGAAGACATGCTGCTTCTCCTTCCCATCATCTTCTGCATCCAGTCACTTTTGTAGTTGAAAGGTCAGGCTCCAAAAAAACCCAGCCAGAGCAGTTATCTTATCATCTAAGTGACCAAACCCAGCAAGGACCATCTTTCCATAGGACCATGTTTTTGCTAGGTGATTACCTTGCAAGATGTGGTCTTCATGCGCAAAAGGGTACTGCACCAGGGTGTGTGTGTGTGGAAATCCCACATCCATAAAGCTGTGGGGATGTTTAATATATTTGGAAATGTTGCAATGCATGCATGTATGTATGTGTGCAACTTCAAGTTGCCTGTTGACTTACTGCAACTTCATGAATTTCATAGGATTTTCTTAGGCAAGGAATACTCAGAGGTGGTTTTGCCAGTTCCTTCCATAGGGAACAGTATGGCCCACCGCAGTCTCCTGCATCCTCCTGTTCCCTCATTTTTCTGTCTCTGAACATGTAACAGACACAAGTAGAAACAGTGGTTCTGGCTATTTTCTTAGTTGGTACAAGTGTGGAGATTGGAGAATGCAGCGATTTATATTTTGAATAGGTTTGTAGATTGTGACTGCATACCACTGATATGAAAAAGAATGTATTTTTAAGTATGGGAATATTGGACTCTACTGTTAGAACAATACTTAGCTAGCACTGACTAGCGTGAGCATCCTGCTGTAGTCTCCAAGGAAAGCCTCTTTAAGGACCTTATCACACATGGGGGGCGGGTTGCAGCTCAGATCCGCAGTCACTCCTGTTCTAGCAATGCAAAGCGTGATGTTTTTCCACACCAGATCCAGAGTCACTCCTCTCTAGCAATTCGGACTGAGGTTAAAACGTCATGTTTTTCCACACCTGGTTGCCTTTCTGTTGTCCTTCCGAAGTGAGGGAGAAGAGAAGTCAGTTCGATTCCAAGCAAGTCACGTGATGCGGACTCAAGCAATGGGGAGTGAGTGCACATTGTATTACCACACCAGAGCATACTGTGAGCAGTCAACGATTCGAATCGGCCCCCTTGCACATGCTCAGTGGGGCTCTGGATGCTGTCCTCCTTCCCTGCCCCCTCCTTAGCTGTCATCCTTCATCAGGGTCTAGGATGAAGGCAGGGGATAATGGGATAGCTCGCTGCGGGTTGCTGGGGCCAGGATCAGGATGCAGGAGCAGTCAGGGGATGATGGGATAGGTGGTTGGGGGTCCCTGGGGCCAGGATCAGGATGCAGGAGCAGCAGGGATGGTGGGTTAGGTGGCAGAGGGGGCAAGATGGGGATGTAGGAGCAGTCAGGGGATGATGGGTTAGGTGTCAGGGTGAAGGAGAGGAGCAGATGGGGTCTAGGAGAAGGCAGAGATGATGGGATTGGTGGGAGGCTGAAGGAGGGGAGCAGATCAGGGTCTAGGAGGACGCAGGGGATGATGGGATCGGCTGGTTGGCAGAGAGAAGGAGATGGCATGAAGGAAGAGGAAGGGGGTGACGGAGCAGGATGCAGGGGCCAAGGGGGGTGGCATCGGAGTCCTTTTCCACACCAGAACAAATCGCAGTGCAATCGAAGGCAGCCTGGAAGCGAATTCTGTGAAGCCACTTTTTCCCCGTTTTTACCAAAATGAGGGGTGACTTCAGAAACACTGCTGAAGCAATTCGCAAGGGGCCCCCATAGAAATCAATGGCGTCTGATAAAACAGTCCCTTTATGACATGAAACCACATCGTTGGAAGTGCAATCACTTCGGAAGTGAGCTGGAACTGAGCAACAAAACCACCCAAAAGCTCTGTGTGATATACTCCTTAATGTCTGCCACCCTAGCCTACAGAATTATTACTATACCCAAGCTCAGGCATGAAAGTGTGCTTAGTATATTTACATGAGATGTATATATAGGCTTTAAAAAAGACAACGAAGTTTGCCTGTTGCATCTTATAAACAGAACTGCCTGTAAAAGAGTGGGACCATAAGCGTTTTTCAAAATGCAGAGATAATATGGTGCCATGGTCTGAACTACAACCACTTCTGGCAGGTCTAGTACAGTAGATTTGGCTGGCTGGGAGATTACAACATGCCATTCCTACTATGATGAATGTTGTTTCTGCCACGTTGATTCCAGAGAATATGAAATGCAAACCAGGTGGAGTAACTAAAGCATTTCCCCTCTTCTTCATTTTAAACATTCTTTGTAAAAGATACCTGCTATTTGTGATTCTGTAGCTACAAGAAAGGCCTAAAGAAATCTCCCATCTGATTCTCTATTGTAATATCTACAAAGGTCTATTGTGTGTATGTGTGCACACACTTTCAGGTTGCATCTCTACTCTACAAATCCCACAGGCAAGGTATTCTTAGGCAAGGAATATTCAGAAGTGGTTTGCCATTTCCTTCTTCAGAAATATAGCCTACAGCACCAGATATTTCTTGGTGTTCTCCCATCCAAGTACTAACCAGGGCTGACTTTGCTTAGCTTCCAAGATCAGATGCCATCTGTTGCTTTCAGGGTATTTAGGCCTCTAAAGGTCTTATCAGGTGATTATTTTATTGAGCAAGAAGTGCACCATTTTCAGGCAAATGTGGTGCTACATTAAAATATATTTTACACAACTAGCTATTCCTATTCCAAGAGTGAAGAAGGTGCTATCTTTGCTAAGCACTAAACATTTGAGAAGCAATCCCCACCTCAAAATTTTGTAGATTCTTTTTCCTCCGTCTCTTACAAAGCAGTCCTGTGCTTTGGAATAGCATTCTCCGTATTTCCAATGTGAATAACAATGATGCAAACAAGTTTGCATGCACTAGGACAAAAGTACATATGACATATGTGCAGCAGTTGTAGTCATGCGAATCTGGTAAACAATAACTGTTGTAAATATAAATATGAAAATGTAAATAACTGTTGAGGAGGCCTCCTGGACCACAACAGGACCACAGTTTGCAGCGAGGGATTTTAAATTCATTCATGCAACATGATCCCAATAAAAATAGTAATAGAAGCCAGACTTAAAAAAAAAAAAGAAGAATCAATTTTTAAAAATTAGTTATTTTTTAAAGTCATTTGGTTTAAACCAAGGATTAAACTATGGTTTAAATCAGCCAGCCCTGCTTCAAAGCTATTGTTAGCCCAAGGGTTAGAGCTGATATCATATTGATGTCATTTATTTTAAAAATATTAACTTGTAAGTCCAAGGTTCTTACCTACTGCTTTTATCATATTATTATAATTATTACTACATTTGCCCCACTTTAATTTCATGGGACTCAGCTGATATACAGACCACCAGCTGCCATTTTATTCTGCCGACAGCCTTGTTAAGGAGGTTAGACTGAGAATGTATGCCAGTCTCAGGGCCACCCAGTGAGCGTTATGGTTAGGTGGAGATTTGAACATGGATGCTCCCTCCTCCCCCCTCCCCCGCCATACCTCACCCACTAATTTAATAAAACAAAATAAAAAATACTAGCCTAATCTGCAATCCTATGGACATTTACCTGAGTCTCAGTACCAAAATATGTTGTGGAATGTACTTCCAAATTGTTCTTGCTGTGCTTGATATACTTTTCATTTTATTTTTCCATTTTGCTGACCAAGGAAGGCTCTGTAACTAAAACATTTGCATAACTGTAATTCATATTATTGGACTCTGTACATGTAAGGCAGATGAATATAGGAAGGTGTATTGGTGTGATTCTTAGCTTTGTTCTCAATGCTGGGCATCGTGCTGACTCCATCTACAGTCCTCACAGATTTATTGTGGATGTCCTGTACATACAACTCTATATCTGCATAAGCTTCATCATAATTAGAATTCATATTCTAGTTCTCAATTTACTAAATCCAAGGAATACAGTATATACTCGCGTATAAGTCTAGAAATTTTAGTTAAAAAATTGACTCCAAAAAACTTAAGTTGACTTACCTGCAAGTCAATCTATAGCTCTTATTACTTTCTCTCTTCTCCCTCATCCATCCAACCTTTACTGTGAGTGCAGTTATGCCTGCCGTAATTTTGTAAGTTCTTTGGCATCATTTCCCCTAGCTTCATCTTTTAGATCCTTTGCTACGTGCCCCTAAGTTTTACCCTCGATTTATCCACAGGACATATCAAAATCCATAATTTTTGCCCCCAAATCTGCCTTCAGTTTATACATGAGGTTAACTTTATAGCTGAGCATGTATGCTGAGAACTGTATGCATGCAGACTTTCCCTTTCTAGACATGTCACCGGAGAGCATATAAGCAGCATGTTATATAAGGAGCTAAAATGTACAAATTGATCCTATGTGTATTTACTATGAAAAGTAAGTCCCACTTCATTTTAGTAGGATTTAATCTCATGTAAGTGTGCATAAGAGTGCAACTATGCATTCCAAGTCGATGCCTGTTTATTGACAAGTGCAAGCTGTTAAATTTAGTTATGCTTATTCACAAGTTAACCATTCACAAGATTAAAGGATTACTCTTAAGTAAAGTAACACATGCTAAACAAGAAGCCTAAATCTTGGTAGTAGTTTTCTCTCCCAGTTAAATAAATCTTAGTTAACTGAATAAATTATAAAAAATAAAATTATTAATTTACATATATTTGCATATTAGAAAAACAAATTTCCAAATGAAAATATTTCCTATAGCACAAAAACATTTTGACATGCAAACAAAGCTGTTTTCTTCAATTGTGCTCCCTTGTATTTCTGGTAGATGTCATGATGAAAAAGGCATTAATTTTTCTGTTCTGAACTGAAGAACAACTTTCATATCTACACTTCAATTTAAAATTAGATAGAAATCTGTGCCTTTATTTGGGGGAGGATATTTTTAGTAATTAAAAGTGTTTTGATTTGACTTTGATTAACTGTGAGAGGCTGCAGTCAAATGCATTGGTACAAATGCCCCATTGAATAGGGCTGTGGTGCCGACATTGCAATCATGCTCAAAAATAAGCTCAGTGAAACTTGGACTACCAAGTAAAGAAAGAAACATACAATATATGTATATAATAGGATATTTAATGTCCATTTCCAAGGACATTGCCTCAGTATTGTTGCCTTCAAGCCCTTTTTTGAGGGGCTTTACAGTGGCAGTGAGTTGGGCTTAACTATGTAGAAGAAGATTCTGGACAAAATCAAATTTTGAACTGATGACATTGTTATTGCAGCTCAAAGCGTATCCCTGATCATGTATTGCCGTTCTTGTCTTGCCACGTGTCTATATGGAAAAATGGCATGCAACCACGAAGGTCAAAAAGTTACTTTTTAACAATTCCCAGAATCCTAGCTGGCTCGTGATACCAGAAGCTGTAGTCTGGAAAGTATCTTTTCCAAAGTCGTGCAAATCCAAAATATTGCAGTCAAGTGATTTTTCATAATAAAGAAAACAAATTCAATTTTTACTGGTTAGGTGAATTGATGGGACACTGAAAGGATGCTCCATTGATGTCTATGAGACTAATCAGTAAAACTGAATTTGTTATGTGTTATCAAATCAGTTTGAACTAATAATGAGCCTATGGATGAGAAACACTTTTTTTGACAGCCAGCGTGGCATAGTGGTTTGAGTGTTGGGTATGATTCTGGAGGGTTCAATTCCCAGCTTGGCCATGAAACCCACTGGGTGACCATGCTCTCAGCCTCAGGGGAAGGCAATGGCAAACCTCCTCTGAACCAATTTTGCCAAGAAAGCTTTAGGAAAGAGTCACTGTATGTCAAAAATGATTTGAAGGCACACAATACACACATAGATCTCCCAGACTCAGGACCTGGCTTCCTTGATTGAGTCAATCCACATGTAACTCCGTCCCCTCTTTTCCTATTGCTTCCCACCTATCCCAGCAATACAGCTGGCACTCCTTATCCACGGATTCAAGCATTCACAACCTGAAAATATCAACGATGTATATCAATTCCAAAAAGCAAACCTTGGCTTTTTGATTTTATGTAAGGGACCCCATTTTACTATCCATTGTATTTAGTGGGGCTTGAACATCCATGGATTTTGGTATCCACAGGGGACCTGGAGCCAAAACCCAGCTGATACTAAGGGCCCACTGTATCATTACATTTTCCAATTAATCATGCTGTCTCATGATGTGTCCAAAGTATAATATCCTCAGTTTCGCCATTTGGGCTCCTAGTGAGTTCAGGCTTGACTTCCTCTCCAACCCATTTATCTTTCTGGCGCTCTATGGTTTCTGAACATTCTTCTACCATGTTTCAAATTAGTTGATCTTTTTCATATCAGCTTTCTTCACTGTCCTTGTAATGACCCTGTATGATTGTTGTCTTCATTGTTTCCTGGCACACTAGACACATTTATAACACTAACTAACTCACAGACTCATGGGGGAATCTCTGGGCCAGTTCATCTGATCTTCTTTTTGGTTCCCTCACTACATCACAATACTCATCCATATGAGTATCTACTAACCTTGGCTTTAGGCAACATCCTTGCCTTCTCCCCCAATGTGACTATTGTTAAAACTGAACTTGTCACATCATCTCCACACTCACAAAGTTTAGCATTCCTGTGGACATTCCCACACACAGCTTTATAGGTCTCTTCTTGGGCTTTCTACTCCAAACGTGTATCTGAGGTAGAAGGTTCAAGTTTACCAAAGCTCATGCTACCAACTTCTCCCTTTCAGTTAGAAGATTATCACACTGGCAAAAAAGACAGGAGCATAGCGGTATGCTCCTGTGAATAGCATGTGATTACGCGAAGATTAACACACGAAGACACGATTATCCTGTATTTATCCCATGAATAAAGAGGAACTCTAGTGCCACTTTTTATTCATGGAAAATCTGTGTGAATAAAAAGCGGCACTAGAATTCTTCTTTATTCACAGGATAATCGCAGCATTGCATGACGCTGTGTGATAATCTTTGCGTTATCGTGCGATATTGATGGGAGCATCCTGTCTTTTTTGCTGGTGTGATAATCTCCTTAGTCTCAAATGTACTGCAAGATCCCTTTGCACACTGATTTTCCAAACTAACATAGCTATGACTTTGAATAATAATGATGATGATAACGATGGTGTTAATAATAATGTTTATTTGTATCCCACTTTCCCCCCAAAATTAAGACACAGAGTGGCTTAAAATTTAAAAGAACAGTACAATTAAAAATATTTTTTATTTAGGGCCCGTACAGACAGGCCAAAATAAAGATGCTTCAGGTCACTTTGGAGGTAATGCTGTTTAAATGACACACACATCTTAAGAGGCCCGAAGCTGTGCCAAAGCTACGCTCCAGCCTTTAGGACTAGAGCATGGCTTTAGCACGGCTTTCAGTCTCTTAGGATGCATGCATCATTTAAGCAGCATACTTCCAAAGTGACCTGAAGCAGCTTTATTTTGGCCTGTCTGTACTGGCTCTTAGTTACAATTGCAAGAATAACATTAGCACAAAAATGGAGACCAGAGTTCATTCCTAGTCAAGAGGAATGGTTATTCAAAGTGTATGATATAATAGAGACGGATAAAATGACACAAATATTAAAACAAAATTCAGTGGAGAGCTTGAAAACGGAATAGTCCTTGGTATATGAATTTTTGAAGGAGGAAATGGGGTCTAGTGGCAGTATTGAATACCTAAAAGAATTATCTGGATGAGATAGGATGATAGAAAATAGATATTTGTTTCATATAAGCATAAACGTTAAAATACTGTTTTGAAAGTAATAAGCAGAGATTGAAGAGCAGATGGGATCATAAGAATGGGTAAGATTAAAAGAAATGCGACAAAACCAGCACTAAAGGGAAGGAAGTTTGAATGGATGTAAAACTGTAATAGAGAGTAAGCGTATGCGGAGAAGAAGTATGAGTACTGTATGTAGGAAGATGTTTAAAAGGTAAAACTTAAACAAAAGAGTAGAAAGAGAAGAGGTTTTATGATAACAAGAATGAAGAAGATGGGGCGGGGAGATAAGGATTGTAGAAGGTAAAGTAGATGAATGATTTGGGATGATATTAAATGAATAGAATGTGAAGGTTGAAGATATGAAGATTATGGGGATTGTAGTGGTATGTAATGTTTAAATAAAATGTTTTATGGGTTTGTGCGTATGCCTGTATGTGGCTGGAAACGATTCATGTACTTGATAAAAATTTTAAAAATAAAACATACAAAAGTGATGCATTAAAATAGAATTAAATTATTACAATATTAAAGCAGATCACTCATTAAAAGAATAAAATACAGTTTCAAAAGTTAAAGTGTTTAAAACAGTACAGTTTAAAACAGTGCAACAGCCCAGCCCATTCTTAAAAGACTTTCTATTTTAAAAGCCCATCCGAATAGAAAGGTTTTAGCATGCCAGTGGAAGAATAACGAAAGGTTTGAATTCTATTAACTGTTGCAATGGAGTTTGTCACACGGGAGGAATTTCTCTTAATTTCGAATGGAAAGAAAGTGGGGCCAGAACGCATTCATGTGAATTCGTTAGTTCAGCAAATTTACATGAATTCGAATTGCGTTCGAACTGACTTCCCACTGCCTGAAAATAGCTTGCCACTGCCTGAATTTGCGTGTGGTAGTCTGACGCAATAACATGAAACCCTATGATTGCATTCGGACTGACTTCCCATTGCCTGAAATTGCGTGTGGTAGTCTATCACGCAATAACTTTAAACGCCATGATTGCGTTTGGATTGCCATTGGATTATACTTCTAATTTCCCTTGTCTGATAACGTCCAATGTCTTCATTACGCGCTTTAAAACTGCCAGAGTGAAAAATGGAGAGGGCATTTGTACCTTGAATGGTTGTGTAGAAGAGGGCATTTCAACAGGTGTTGCTGTACCTGTTGCATAACAAGCAACACCAGCTAAAATTTCTTCTTCTACACAGTCATTAAAGGTATACAGGAGCCTTCTTCAGTTTTCACTCTGGGTGAGCTCTGGACAGTGCTTGGATGGGAGACCGCTGACAAATACCAGGTGCTGTAGGCTGTATTTCAGGGGAAGGAACTGGCAAAAGCACTTCTGAGCATTCCTTGCCTAAGAAAATCCTATGAAATTCACAGGGTCGCCATGAGCCAACAGGCCACATGCAAAACTCCCTAGGGAGATACTGTTGGAGGCAGGGTGACCAGGTGTCCTAACCGCCAAGGAGGACATGGCACTGCAAAATGTAGGACATTCAAGGAATATGTAGGATATGACCAAATCAAAGCCAAAAACACTGGTATAAATGTAAATTTTTGCTTCACATTCATGCTCAGAATGGAAGACATTTTGGAATGGACAGAAGGTTGAAATGTAGGACTTATTATTATTATTATTATTAACCTTTATTTATGAAGCGCTGTAAATTTACACAGCGCTGTACATGCAATCCTTTTAGTTAGACGGTTCCCTGCCCTCAGGCTTACTTGTCATGGAAAAGGAGGATGCCTGGTCACCCTGTGTTGGAGGGCAGTTTCCTTAGGCTTCAGCAAGGTCTGTGCTGGCCAGGGCTGAAGGAAGTTGCAGTTCAGTATCTGGTGGCACACTGCATCGTTCATTCTTTCTTTCTTTTATATGCTGCCTTTCTCTTGGAAAGAAGAATTAATGCAGTTTGACACTGCTTTAACTGTCATGGCTCCATCCCATGGAATCCTGGGGTTTGTGGCACCAAACGCTCTCTGACAGGGAAGGCTAAATGTTTCACAAAACTACTAATCCCAAAATTCCATAGCACTGAGCCATGGCAGTTAAAGTGGCATCAAACTGCATTCACTTGTGTAGTGTAGACCCAGCCCTTGTCTCAAATAAACCAAATCTCAGAGGTGCTGATTGCAGTTTTGCCACTTGGGCTGAGTCTGCATTGAAGGAATAATCCAGTTTGACACCACTTTAATTGTAGCGGTTCAGTGCTATGGAATTCTGGGAACTGTAGTTTTGTGAGACATTAATCTTTCTCTGACAGTGAGTTCTCGTGCCACAACAAACTACAACTCCCACGATTCCACAGCACTGAGCCATGTCAGTTAAAGCAGTCTCAAACTGGATTATTTCTGCAGCGTTATAGAATTAATATTATTATTAACCTTTATTTATGAAGTGCTGTAAATTTACACAGCGCTGTACATGCAATCTTTTTAGTTAGACGGATCTCTGCCCTCGGGCTTACAATCTAGAAAGACATGACACAGAAGGAGAAGGGAGTGGTGGAGGGAAAGGGTAAGAGGTCCAGCAGTTCCTCTCAACCTCCAAGGCCTGGACCAAGGCAGATGGACTGAAGGGAGGGCATGGCTTCAAAATGGAAGGTTAATCATTATCCAGGGAAAATACATACTCTCAAGTAGGATAATACATATACAATACATAGCAATACAGGAAATGGTTTGATAAACAGGCACCAAAAGAACATCAAATAGTAAGCGACAATTATGCAATGCCTGGTCAAGGCTTCTCTGAACAGGATGGTTTTCAACTCCGTTTTGAATACCGTATATATTACTGTATATAATATATTATAATAATACTGTAAAATTGTATATATTATTGTATATAATATATAAATAATAGTGTATATATTATTATATGTATACATAATACTGTATATAACAGGGGTAGGCAACCCTTTTGAGCCGGGGGCTGGGTTGCTGTCCCTCAGATAACGGGGGGCCGAAGCCAAAAAATAAGTAATTAAATCATTTTTAAAAGAAATTAAATATATAAATAAATCAGGACAAAATTTTCAAATGGAGGACAGTTTTAAAAAATGGAGGACATGCGAAAAAAATGGCTGATTTTTTTTTAAAATGTTCATATAAATGTATGTTTCTGAGGCTTCTATAGACAATTGCCCCCCAAAGGCCCCAGCAGCAATCGGCGGCAGGACCGGGCTGGGGCCAGTCTCAAGGCCTCGCTGGGCCGCAGGTTGCCTACCCCTGGTATATAACATATATATATATATATATAATACTGTATATAATAATACAGTATATATTATTATATATATATACATAATACTATATACATATGTGTATATATATATATATATATATTACTGTATATAATACGGGATATTTTATATATATATATATAATACTGTATATATTATATATACATAATACTGCATATAATATATATCTAATAATTCTGTGTGCATATATATATACACATAATACTGTATAGAATATATATATTTAATAACGCTGTATATAAGAATACTCTCTGTGTGTATATATATATATACTGTATATACATATGCTATATATATAAATATATACTGTACAATATTGTATATAATAATTCTGTATATATATTATTATATACATAATACTGCATATAATACATACATATATATATATTATAAAGTATATGATAATACTGAATATACTCTCTCTATATTATATATAATACTGTATATATACTGTATAATACTCTATATTATTATTATTATTATTATTGCCATTGTCAATTTCATTACGTATTAAGAAGAAGAAGAAGAACAGAGAGAGCACTTGAAGTGTCTTCAGGGAGAGCAAAAAGGACAGAGCCACCCACATCCCCCTCCCCCCTATTTCCCAGAGTTGCCTCGCCCTCCCTTCCATCCTTTCAGCCTGTGGACTGTTCCATTAGAAGGGAGCCGCGGGGGGAGCCTGAGGCTCACAAACAGAACGCGTAGTAATGACGAAGGAGGGAAGGAAGGGAGACCGTTTGAACCGCCTTCGAACTTGTAGCCGCGGGCGGCGCTTCGATTGGCTGCCTCGCCCTCTGGGGGCGGGGCCGTCGCGGGTGAGTGACAGGGCTTGGTGGCGACGCCCTTTGCGCCCCTCCTTCCTCGTCTTTCTCTGGAGGCGCCTCGTCTTCCGCGTTTGTCTTTCCAGAGGTAAAGCCGAGGCCCCTCGGAGCCCCCTTTTCCCGCCCTTTTCTTCGAGGGGGCGGGGGAGGAGGAGGAGGGGGAGGGGTGGGAAAAGGAGGAATAATAACAACGTTGCCTTTGTCGTTATTGTCTTGGAGGCCCATAGGGAAGCATAGGGATGGCTTGGCCATAGGGAATGGTTGAGGGTTGCTTGCCCATAGCGAAAGATAGGGATTATTTGTCCATAGGGAAACATGGAATCACAGAACCATAGAGTGAGTTGCCATCCACTCCAACCCCCTTCTGCCATGCAGGAACTCTCAATCAAAGCATCCCCATTGACAGATGGCCATCCAGCCTCTGCTTAAAGGCCTCCAAAGAAGGAGACTCCAGCACACTCTGAGGAAGGAGTGTGTCCTACTATTGAACAGCTCTTAGTGTCAGGAAGGTCCTCCTAATGTTTTGGTGGAATCTCTTTTCCTGTAGTTTGCATCTTTTGTTCTGTGTCCTATTCTCTGGAGCAGCAGAAAACAAGCTTACTCCCTCCTCAGTATGACATCCTTTCAAATATTGAAACAGGGCTATCATATCACCTCTTAACCTTCTCTTCTCCAGGCTAAACATTCCCAGTTCTCTAAGTCGTTCTTCATAGGGCTTCATGGTTTCCAGACCCTTCACCATTTTAGTCACCTTCCTTTGGACATGCTCCAATTTCTCAGCATCCTTTTTAAATTGTGGTACAGCCTTAGAAATACTAGGAAAAGGAGAGGAGAAAGAAAAAGGGGAGTGTGCATGAGAGGTAGAGAGAGGGAAAGGTAGTTGTTGCTGAGTGTCTTCAAGTCTTTTGTGACTTATGGTGAACCTATCATGGGATTTTTATGGCAAGATTTGTTCAGAGGAGGTTTGCCATTGCCATCTTCTGAGGCTGAGAGAGTGTGACTTGTCTAAGGTCACCCAGTGGGTTTCATGGCTGAGCTGGGAATCCAACCCTGGTCTCCAGAGTCATATCTAACCCTCAAACCACTACTAATATTCTGACTATATCTTTAAAAAGGAACCTGAATTGTTCTCATGTGGGTCATTGATCTGTCTATCTCAGTATGTATTATATTTTTGTGTGTGGGAATGAAATGTGTGTATTAATATATATCTAAAAACCCTTACTACTATATGACTTTATGCACTATAATGGTAGGTTATATGTAGAAGTAATCTTACCAGGAAACCACCATGATAGGTTTGCCTTGGGGTTGTCGGAAACATCTTGAAGTCACACAACAGCAAGAACAATAGTCTGATGCATTGTAGTGTATAATATAATATTAAAAAAACTAATGAAAGCACTCCCAACCTTCAAATCAAAGACATTATTTAAGTTTCTATACATTTCCCTATGTAACTTAGGCCAAACTGCGCAACTTCCCTCTGGGGGGAAAAGAACCTGGGAAAAGCGGGTTCTTTTTCTGCCGCAGGGCGGATGTAACAAGTGCGGCAATGGCGCATTAATATGTAAGTGCCGCGCAGCGACGTGTGGACGCCATACGTCGCTTATGTAACAGTGGTGCCGTCCATCTACATAGGGTGCCACCATTGTTATGCTGACCATAGATTCTAGGGTTAGGGACCTTGTGGTTGCCGCGCGGTCCCTAAACCTAGAATCAGCGCCAGTATGTCACTTGTTGGTGGTATGTATCATGCCTTAATCAATATTAACCCTGACTAGCATCACCTCTTCAGGGTTTCATGTAGGAGTCCTTCCTGACCTGGAGATCTGTGGTTTTCCTCTGGTGTCTTCCACCCAAGTCTGTACAAGGCACAACTCTGTTTTGATTTTGAAATTTGACATGTTCAACAGTGTTAATGGTGACACTTCCAACTCAACCTAATGCAGTTTTATCCAAAGTGTCAGCATTTTATTTTTATTTTTGCATTAAGATGGTGTTATGCTATAGTCCAAGATGGTGTAGAGTTGTAGTTGCAATGTTTGGATTAGGGTGGGGAAGATCCTCCGATTAAACCTTTCTCTTCATGTCATTTACGGGTGGTCTGTTTATTAGATTTACATCCCCCCTTTCTTCTAAAACATGATCCAGACTTTGGGGTAACTACTGTCTTTAAACCCCATGGGCTTCTGGTGTGTATTGTGAATGTATTGTGAATGTCATCCCCCCCCCCCCTGGGTGTGATGGACTTCCATTCCCATAACACCCTGCCCTTGGCTGTTATTTTTGGGCTGGGGGGAATTGCTCCCCAGCAACATCTGGGCTACCATTTTCCCCCCATAATTTAGCCTGTGCTTTTTGCAGGCATGGGTAAGATATAAATTGACAGCATGTAACCCCTATTTTATACAGTGAGATTTAATTCTGACTAAATGCACGTAATGTTTGATTGGTTCTCCCAAGAAAATGCTCAAAAAGTTGTGGTGTGAAGCTATACAAAAAAGATCCATAAGATGGCCTTGTGGGAGAGCTTTTGCTGTTTGTCTTCAGCAGGATTCGGATTTTACCTTGATGTCTTCATATCGAAGTAATTGACCAGGTAGTAAATCTGTGTATGGTGAACATGGAAGAGCTGTTATATTTGGCTAGATTTATTGAATGTTCTGACAAGAATTACAGAGCATTATGTCATTAACACAGAGTAACTGTACTTGGGTCTCATTCTTCTGTTCTCTCCCCTGCCCCCCTAGTAACGTGCCTTAAATACTGCATTATTCATATGGGATATATTCATGTCCAGATATAGGTGTATGTGGAAAGGATGGTCTCACCTGTTCTCCATTTGTTTAACCAGTTTTTTGATGCATCTACAAAATCATGTTCTAGAACTGTCTGGAATAATCGCTTTCATGTAGTTCCATGGTTTTGGAGAGCGTTTCACATTTATTGAGCTATTATCTATATCTGGAGTTAATTTCAGTGGACAGATAAAAAAATGGAACATGGCGAGGGGGCAGAAAATGAGTAAGATTCTCTTGGTCATAGTTTTACATCCTTCCTATCACAGCCAGAATTAGGGAAGCCCATTTAGTGGATGCATGTGCATATGAAGAATGTATTTTTCTGTCAGATATATGTTAATGGGCAGAAAAACAATGCCCACCTCTGTTATTTGTTTCATTTTTTTAATGCAGAATAAAAGTAGTTTTAGGGGAAAGTGAGAGGAAGACCACATATTTGGCACAAGGCCTATTTATGTGTAGAACAAGGATTCACAAAAACAGTACCTGAGGTTTTGAAAGCCAGATAAGGTTCAATAATTGTGAGCTGTAAACTGCCCTTGGTTTACTGTAAAACTAAGTCATGCAAAAACTCAGCTGTTACTAAGCTGCAAGAATAATACAGTACATCAGTTGTGTGGGAATGATATACTGCATTTGTGCTTAATCTTACAGTAAGTAGATACTGTAGATCCAGCTAAGGAAGCTGGCAAAGGTACTATATGAGGTAGTTTGCCCTGGCACCTGAACTGAACAAAACCATCAGTGTTTACTATGGTTGTAAATTTTCATTGTCAGCATCATTTGGGAGTTCAATTCTTTGAAATAATAATAATAATAATAATAATAATATCTTCCCTACCTCCTTATTTTTTTTATTTATTGAATTTATATTTTGCCTTTCTCCCAAGATGGGATTCAAGGCAGATTGATAGTAAAAATACAAGACAATCAGTTAAAAATACACAACACCAGTTAAAAATACATGATATTAGTTTAAATAACATGTAAAACCAATGTGTATTAAAGCAATCAATCTATACTTTAAAAAATATCAAAGCAAGTGAAACTATGATTCCCATCCTCCCCAACTGCTTGTTGTGTTATATTCCCTTGCTGTTTGTCTACTACTCTGGGAAGCAGTCAACAGCAAAGTACGGAAGTGAGTAGCGAAAGCAGAAATTGGGATATGATGCCTTGCCATACTTGAGCCAATGGAAATGCTATGATACCTTACTAGACAGATCATATTGACAGCTGTGCTTCCCATTGGCCATCTCTGCAGCAGGTTAAATATCAGAGGTTTGGAAGAGGTTTTCTGTTTCTCAGCCACCCAGCTCCTAGACCTCACAAAAGCAAACACTTTGTAGACCCTCTGTTGGCAGAAACAGAAAAGATGATGGGAAGGATGGCCTGTTTTGGTGCTGAGAGGTCCTGGATGTTTTGCTATTAAAGTTAGAAATTTGAATTTTTTCCATACCTTTAAAATTTTCTGCTCATCTATTCTGTTCTAGCTTCAGCTTTAAAAAGGAGCAAAAATTGACTGATAGATCTGGAGTATGGCCGGTGGAGGGCAATCAGAATGGTTAAAGGTCTGAAAACTGTGCCACATGAGGCGCAGCTTAGGGAGTTGGGCATGTTTAGTCTTGGGAAGAGAAGGTTAAGAAGTGGCATGATAGCCTTGTTTAAATATTTGAAGGGATGTCATATTGAGAATGGAGCAAGCTGTTTTTTTTCTGCTGGTCCAGAGACTAGGATACAGAGCAGTGAATTCAAGTTGCAGGAAGAACTGTTTGACAATGGAATACGCTGCCTTGGAGTGTGGTGGAGTCTCCTCCTCCAAAGGTTTTAAAACAGAGGCTGGATTACCATCCGTCTGGGATGCTTTGATTGCATCTTCCTGCACTGCAGGGGGTTGGTCTGGATGCCCCTTGGGATCTCTTTTGATTCTATGAGTCTGTGATTCTATACTTACGCTGCTGTATTCTTATATAGGTGGATGTGAGCTAAGCCATAATAATTAACTTGCACATATGCTACTTGATAACTATAAAAATCTTATTTGTTATCAATGAGGTGTATATTCCTTTAATATTTTCCCACTTGCATATGTGTGCATGTGCTTTCAAGTCGACTTATGGAGACCTCATGAATTTTTCATAGGGTTTTCTTAGCCAAGGAAAACTCAGAAGTGATTTTGCCATTTCCTTCCTCTGAAATACTGCCTACAGCACCTGGTATTTTTTGGTGGTTTCCCATCCAATTACTAACCAGGGCTGGCCCTGCGTAGCTTCCCAAATCAGATGGGATCAAATTCCTTTAGGATATGTAGTAAAGAACATAGCTGTGCATCCAACGTCATAATTGTTTTACTCGTAATTCATGGCTTACTATGGAGCAGGGAAAGCCAAACAGAAAGACTGGATTTGCTGCATTCCGAAAGCAAATTCTGTGTCATAATTTTCTTTCAGTCAAACTATTGCAGAAGTCTCTTGTTTATTTTCACCTGTAAGGGGACAAAAGCACACATTCCGAAAGCAAAACTCTATGCATTGCCAGTCTGCCTCTTAGCTGGCAGTATGTCCCTTGCCCCTGAGCAGTGACCATATACCTGGCAGGTCTACTTAATTCTATAGGTGTTGTTCCAATCCTGATTATCAGTGTTTGGAAGTACACTGATTCCTAGGTGTACCTTTTTTGCTGTAGATGATTAGAATTTTAACATAGCTGACTTCATGGACAGTAGGTTATAGTAATTAACCTTCAGTTTTCCAGAGAGAGACAACTGTTTTCTCTTGAGTATCATTCTTGATTTGCTGACTTTTTTAAAGGGTTGTGTGGGGGCTTTTGGTTTTGGCTATGTGCCCTCCCTGAGCACATGATCTAAGTGAGAGGGGAATTTGCTGAGTCACTGATTTGCTTGTGGGTGGAACTAGTACCATTAGTGCTGTATAACTGCTACCTCAGTCTTACAAGCTAGGTCTGTGAGGATCAGCAGCACACGTAGTCATATCAGTAAGAGGTGGACAGGAGCTCCACTAACAGGCAAGGCCAACAGGCTTTTTGCATGGCCATGGTGAAAGAGATAGCATAAAGTGAGCTTGTGTCTGTTGGGTTAAACCTCCTAGTCCCAAAGAATCTTTGGGGAGAGTTTGTTGGGTTAAGGCTGTTGCGTTGCTTGAAGTGAGGCTGATTGTTTGTTTGAGTTGAGTGGAGCAACAGTGTCAGTCATCAGGGAATGTTCAGTTGACTTTAGAAGATTAAGCACATGGAATAGCCCCTGCCAGGTCTCCGCAGAGATGTGTGATGGTGGTAGAGAAATCCCTGCAGAAGAGTAGAGATGCAGTAGTTTGTGGGCCTGGCAGGATGACTCAAGAAGTGTGCAAGAGAAAGGCCGACAATACTCATCAAGCCCACTGACCATTACCCCTTCCTTTTGATCACTGTGGGAACCCATGATGCTGCAAGGCATAACCTTCAGGATATTACAGGGGATTATACGGCTCTGAGTATGAAGCCGAAGGATTTTGATGCACAGGTTGTCTCTCCTCCCAGTTGTAGGACACAGCCCAAGAAAGAAGAGAAGAATAGTAGAGGTGAACAACTGGCTCTGCAGAAGGTGCTACTTGGAACAATTTGGCTTCTTGGACCTTGATCTGTGATTTCATGAAGATGGAATTATGTCAAGTGATGGGTTGCATCTCACAACATTTGGCAGGAACATTTCCCCTAAAATCTCACAAACCTAGTCAGGATGGCTTTAAACTGAGTTATGTGGAAGAGGGAGACAGTATTTTTCAGGGCAGGAGTTCATCTGATGTCGGAGATAATAAAGCCTGAATGTTACAGAGAGAACTGAGCAAATAGTACATAATCCAACAGTGAGAGGAAAAAAACCTTAAATAAGCAGCTGGGGGAATAACCCATGTACAGAGCATGGGAAGTAAACAAGATGAACTCGAACTCTTACTAAAGCAAGGCGAATATGAAGCCTGGTGGGATGAGTCTCATGTTTGGAATGCAGTAATAGCATAAAGCAATAGCACAGTAGTAATAGTGGAGTATAATCTATTCAGAGAAATAGACCAAACAGGAAGAGAGGAGGAGCAGCATTATATGTCAAGGATTATAACAAATATGAAGAGATCCATGACTTAAGTCCTGGAAACCAGGTTGAGAGCATCTAGGTAAAAATTAAGGGGGAGAGAAGCAACAGAAATGTCATTGTTCAGGTCTACTACAGACTCCCAAGCCAGATTGAGTACCTGGATGATGCTTTCCTGGGACAGATGGCCAAACATTGAGAAAGGAGAGGTGTAGTAGTAATGGGAGATTTCAACTATTGTGATATTTGTTGGAAGTCAAACCCTGCATAGAATATAAAGTCCAACAAATCCCTCATTTGCCTTGCTGACGGTTTCACTGTCCAGAAGGTGGAACAGGCAACAAGAGGATACGCTATTTTAGATCTTATCCTAACCAAAAGTGATGATCTGGTTAATGAGGTGGAAGTAGCAGAATTCTTAGGTGGAAGTTACCATGTTCTCCTGGAGTTTGTTATACAGAAGAAAGGGGAAGCCAAACATAGTCAGACATGCATTCTAGATTTTAAGAAAGGTGATTTCAGTAAACTTAGGGAAATACTGGGTGTGATTCTGTGGTCAGCAATATTAAAAGAAAAGAGAGCTCGTGATGGATAGGAGTTTTTAAAAACTTATATTGAAGGCACAATTTCAAATAGTTCCAATGAGGACAAAAAAAAATGGGAGCTATCTAAAGAAACCAGGGCCTGTTACAGACTGCCAAAATAAAGCTGCTTCGGGTCTCTTTGGAGGTATGCTGTTTAAATGATGCATGCATCCTAAGAATCCGGAAGCTGCACCAAAGCTGCACTCCGGTGCATAGGAATGGAGTGTGGCTTTGGCGCGACCTCCGGACTCTTAGGACCCATGCATCATTTAAATAGCATACCTCCAAAGAGACCTGAAGCAGCTTTATTTTGGCAGTCTGTAACAGGCCCAGGATGAATGACTGAAGAACTGCGCTAAGGTTTGAAAGGGACATGAACAAGAAATATAAATGGGGAAATCACTAAAGAAGAATTCAGACAAATAGCCAGCATATGTAAGGAGAAAGTCAGTAAAGCTAAAGTGCAGAATGAGCTCAGGCTTGCTAGAGAGGTTAAAAACAATAAAAAGGTCTTTTTTGGTTATGCCCATAACAAGAGAAAGAAGAAGGAAATGATAGGGCTGCTGCATGGAGAAGTTGACGAAATGCTAACAGGGGACAGAGAAAAGGCAGGACTACTCAACATATTCTTTGCCTCAGCCTTCTCTAAAAAGATCAGTGTTCAATCTTGGGAAAATGGAGTAGATGATGCAGCAGGGGAAATGCAACATAGAATAGGAAGAGATAGTACAGGGATACCTGGTTACTCCAAATGAATTCAGATCTCCAGGGCCATTTTAACTATATCCCAATGTTTTGAAAGAACTGGCAGAAGTTATATCAGTACCACTGGCAATAATCTTGGAGAATTCCTGGAGAATAGAGAAGTCCCAGTAGATTAGAGGAGGACAAATGTCACCCCTATCTTCAAAGGGGGGGGGGGGCGCAAACAATTACATTCAGTTTGACATCAATACCGTGAAAGATTCTAAAGTAGATTATTAAACAGACAGTCCTTAAGCACTTAGAAAGGAATGTAATGGTCACTCAAAGTCAACATGGGTTTCTGAAAAGCAAGTTATGCCAGACTAATCTTGCTCTTTTTTCTTTTGGATAGAATAAGAAGTTTGGTAGATGAAGGGAATACTGTGAATGTAGCACACCTTGATTTCACCTTTGACAAAGTCCTCTGTGATATTCTTGCAAGGAACCTAGTAAAATGTTGGCTAGACAGCTACTGTTAGGTGCATTTGTAATTGATTGAGAAGCTGAACCAAAAGGGCAAGAAGTGATTAGCGCAGTAACGTGGATGACGGAATAGAGGGCATGCTTATCAAATTTGCAAATGAAACCAAATTAACCAATACCCCAGAATACAGGATCAAAATTCAAAATGATTTTAACAGATTAGAGAGCTGGGTCAAAACTAGCAAAATGTAAAGTACTACAGGATGAAATGTAAGGTACTACGCTTAGCCAGAAAAAAAATTAAAATGGACAGAGCGGTGACACCTGGCTTAACAGTATATGTGAAAGGGATCTAGGCGTGTTAGTAGGTGACGAACATGAGTCAGCACTGTGATACAGCAGCTAATAAAAGCCAATGTGATTCTAGGCTGCATCAGTGGGTGTTTAGTATCTAGATAGAGGGAAGCAATAGTACCACACTATTCTGCTTTGGTCAGATCTCACCTACAATACTGTGCCAAGAGATGGTTGTGCTATATGTATTGCTTCATTAGTGGTGGGGAAATGTATGATTGCGATTTAAACTGTCTAGCATCGGTGAAATTAAGCATTGACACATGTAGAGTAAGTTGTCTTTTGCATCTCTGGCAGTGAACAATATAATTTCACATTATCAGTCGTCCCCAAACTAGTGCCCCCTGCAATTTAGGACTTCCTTGGCATAATTCACCTTTATATTCTGTTCATGGTTGGATCTGATGGGAGTGGCAATATAAAACATTTGGAGTACATTAGGTTGGAGAGACAATATCCTATACCATTTTGAGCTCGTAATAGCTTGCAGGTGTATGTATGTGTGAAGGAGTGACTTGCAGAATTTGCCTGGTCTTAGAAGAAAAAAGTATAGTAGTCTGTTGTCTATATTGCATCCAGTGGTTAATCTTTGGTCTTCTTCCAAATTCTGGTAGTTGTAATAAATAGGCTTTACATACAATGTATATTGGCACACTTTCCCTGTACATGGAAGTTGCCTCACTTCAGCAGCATACCCATATGTGAAATATCTCATTGTGTCTGTGGAGAAGCACATCCTTTTGAGACATGACATTCAGTACAGGTTTGTTATGTTGATTATGATGTCAAGTTTTGCTTTATGCAGTTAGCCTTTTTTTGAGCTAACATTTTAGTATTTTTTAAAATCTTTGTGGCTTTTTACTTTGTGGAGTTTGTGCTATGTGTAATGTTTTTCAGACATCACATTACCTTCCAGTGACGCAAGAACAAATGCTCCCATGCTCCCCCAGTGAAATTATGATTTACTCATGATTTTTGCATCTTTTATGTCCCCTACTAGTTTTGTCATGCCTGATTGCAAATTGTTTTCTTTTAGGGTAGTATGTTATATTATTATTATTATTTATTATTAACCTTTATTTATAAAGCGCTGTAAGTTTATATGCGATTAAATGTACAGTGGTACCCTGGGATACGAATTGATCGCGTTACGAAATTTCCGGGATACG
>NC_056524.1:261341442-261405508 GCF_019175285.1 Sceloporus undulatus | reverse complement strand
AAAAAAATAGATAGGAAAAAACTGTTCCGGGTTACGATATTTTTTTCGGGTTACGAAAAAAATATCGGCGCGAAATTCAAATGCGAAGCGCGGCTAGCGGCTTTCCAGCCGCTAGCCGCGCTTCGGAAAAGCCTTTTCGGGTTGCGAAATGTATTGGGTTACGAACGCCGCAGCGGAACGAATTAATTTCGTAACCCGAGGTAGCACTGTACAAGCAAACACTTTCTTCTTGAGATCTTTAGACTGACTTCATGCTTTAAATATTGCACTGGTGATGTTCCTGTCCGTCACATGTGTTGCATCATGAGTCTTATGGTTCCTAGTTCAGCTTTCTGTCTATATGACCATGTTTTGCCTAGAGAAATATACTATACTTGAGCATTTAGCACAAAGATTTTGCTTATTTAAAGTGGGACCCTAATTTTAAAGTTAATGGGGATTCTTTTGCTTAGCAGTTATTTCCTTTACATAGGTTTGGACCCTCACGGAAAACATACTTTGCCACCAAGGATGTTTTGATGGCTCCTGGGAAGAGAGCCAGAAACAGACAAGATCACAGTCATGGAAAAAGAGGAGGAGCAGAAGGAGGAAAGAGTAAAGCAGTAGAATCAAGTTGACAGACTACTCACAGGAGATCTAAATACTGTATAGGGAAACTCGTTTCAAATTATGTTGCATTTTATAAAGAGAGAGGTGGGTGGGTGGGTGTCACTGTCTTTCAAATCAACACATTTATCAGTGGGAATAGGTGTGAGGGTCTTGTCTTACACAGAGAGTTTGTAGTTATTTCCACAACCAGTGGGATGGTAGTGGTGCCTTGTGTCAAGATCTTGCTGTTTAATCTGAGTCGAAGAAGTTGAGATATTTGAAGGTATGTACCTTCTTGTCTAGAATTTCCTATGAAGTATGTTGTCTGTACTGAGACTTCTTTTTCCTTGTCATTGACTGAAAAGTAGTGAACCACTGATTAATAATGTTCAACTTGCTACAGTTGGTGACATTTGGTGTCTGTTCTGTGCAGTATGACAGTATGGAGGTGAGTATACCACAGAAGCATTGATCAACAAAGCTGTCTTGCAATTGCTTATGTGAAGCATAAAAAATCATTTTCCTTTTTGGAAATATTCTAAACTATATATTTTTTATTATATTTTTACTTTTTGTATCATGAAACCCACTGAATGACCTTGGTCAAGTCACATGCTCTCAGCCTCAGGGGAAGACAATGGCAAACCTCCTCTGAATAAATCTTGCCAAGAAAACCCCATGATAGGGTTGCCTTAAGGTTTCCATCAGTCAGAAATGACTTTAAGGCAAAAAAATACAATAATAACTTTAGGTTTACTTAATACAGTAACATGTTTTCTTTTTGCAGGCTTTTCTTTCTAGCTTATTAATCACCGAACAGTTGTATAGTTGATAGTCATATATTGTACAGGATCTGGAGATCAGTTCTCCCCCTTTTTTCAGAGAAGCATTTCATTTGAGGGACATTCTTCTTCCACTGTTTCCCATTTCCCTAGTATTATAATATATTGATGTTGGGAAAGTGAGGCTGAAACTAGAATAAAGGTTCACAAAGGTTACTACTAATATCTGTACTAAGTAACAGAGGTCTCTTCCCTGTGCCAATCTTACAGTCTCCTTTAGTATTGCATCTGTGAAAAGGTCAGTCACAAGATGCAGATGAATCTCAAAGCAAGGTATTTTCTATATATACTTGTGTATACATCAATCTCACATATAAATTGAGGTTTTGGTGTCAGAATTATGGATGATCCATTGATAAGTTGAAGGTAAAACTTACAGGCATGTAACAAAGGATCTAAAAGATGAAGCAAAGGAAAACAATGCCAAAATATTTACATAATTCCAGCAGGCATAACCATTTGTGCTCACTCTTAAGGTTGGATGGATGGGAGTAGAGAGAGGTCAGTGTTTCTAGGACATGACACTCTTGCCTTTCACCAGGAGATGGTTCCTTTTTTGAATATGAGTTAAAATACAGTATGTACACTGATCCATAGATAAGTTGTCTCATGTTTTTGGGGTCAGTTTCTTTCTTTCTTTTTTTTTAATCTAAAATGCCTATATTTATACTGTGGGCCCTTGGTATCCACTGAGGTTTGGTTCCTGGATCTCCCATGAATCTCAAAATCAGTGGATGCTCAAGTCCCATTAAATACAGTGGTATAGTAAAATGGTGTCCCTTGTATAAAATTCCTTTTTGGAATTTATGTATTTTCTAAATATTTTCAAGCTGTGGATTATTGAATCCGTGAGTGAACAATCCGTGGATATGAAGGTCCGACTGTACATGAATATATACCAGTAGGGTTGCCATTTCACGGTGGTGGGCGGGACTTTCCCGCCCCTGGGGGGCGTGCCCGGTCCCGCCCCCGGGTGGCTGCCCAACTCTGAGCTCCCAGGGCTGCTGCCTGCCTTCTATAGAGTGCTGCCTATGCAGCTTGTCTGGAGCAGCAGCAGCAGGATGACTGAAACCAGCAGGGGCGGGGTCTGCTGCACTGCCCTGCCTCTATTGGCCAGCCCTCTGCTTCCTTATTTGGGCAACATCCATGCAGGGAGGAATTTACATTCAGGCGAGCTGCTGCTTCCCCCTTTCTCTTTCCCCTCCTTCTCTTCTTATTATTGTTCCGTTTTTTTTTCTTCCCCTCCTCTTCCTCCTCTCCTTTTTCTTCCTTTCTTCCCCCTCCTCATCTTCTTTTTCTCTTTCTTCCTCTCTCTAAGCCCCCCTCCTCTTCTTCTCAGGGGTCCAGGGCTTCTCAAGGCTTTGTCCCCATTAGAAAAGAAAAAAGGCTTTGGATCTGTCCCATAAATCCCTCCTAAGTTGAGACATACCTGGGAAAAAGAGGGGGCGAGGGGTTTGGGGGGTTGGAGGGGGCAAGGAAAAGGAGGAAGGGGGGAATTCCTAAGAAGGCTTGGGAGTGAGAAATGTAGTTTTCAATGGCACAAAGGACTGCCTGTGATCTTGCAAATGCTATGCCTGCTTGGAAGTGGGAAATGTAGAATGGGGGGGGGGTGTTTGGCCAGAAAGAGAAGTACATTTCAGCCTTCTCTCTAGGAATAATGCCAAAATGTCCTCCATTTTGAGCATGCCTAAGAAACATGCATTTATATTAGCATTTTTAAAAAAGTATCAATTTTTTCATGTGTCCTCCATTTTTAAAAAAAAACGTGTCCAACATTTGAAAATGTTGCCCTACATTTGTCCTACATTTGTCCCAGTTTGGAGGTCCTGCCTTATGGCAACCCTATATACCGGTAGTTTCAGTTTCTGCAGACTTTTCCTTGGGATTCATTGGAGGGTGAGCTGCTGTCAGCCAAGCAAACTTCTTTACCTTTTGTCTGGCATTTAATCAGTTTCATTTTTTCTTCATATATTTCACCTTTGTAGGGTTTTCTTCTGCTCTTAATTACCATGAGAATCCACTGTTAAAAGATAGCCATACCACAAGAAATACCTGTTGTATGCAATGGAACATGGCAGGGGCTATTTGCTGGCAGTTGTCCAGAACAGGCTGGCTATTTCACACTCCCTTCCTGTGATAAAAATGAATGAAGTCTAGAATGGTATTAGTTTAATTGTGGAAGTTCATATAAACACTGCTTTTAACAGGTGCACTTAGATTTGACTTTGCAAACAATTTTCTGTTATGTAGATTTTTAAAAAAAGTTTAAAAAATTACACGTGAGTCGGTCTCTGATGACTTGCTATTTCTTTTGAGGTCTGCCTTAGGTTTTATCATCCCATGTTACATATTTGGCTTCCGCAGGCTGACTCCTTTGCTGCATGGTGTTACCACACAAAGCATCTTGCCAGGCCTGCTGTGTCCCAGCAAGTGCATGCAGTGTCCTTTTAGTTTCAAGACAGGCATTACGAAAGGAACATCTGCTCATAACAGTGCAACATTAGAAGGTGTAGAGTAATGCAAAAGCCTTTAGTATCTGCTGCAATCATGGATCATATGGAAGATTTATATATAGCAGCTCTGCCATGGCTAACTGCCAATCAGTTTATGGTTCAGTAGGGTTCCATTTATCAGATGGAATGGACTGGAAATGCAAGGAAAAAAGGGAAAATTGATAGTCAAATATTGTCATAGGTCTCCAGTTTGAGATGTTATGAAATAATGTGTGCCTTTCTTCAATTAGTGAAGCATAATCACAAAAGTGGGAAAAAAGCTTAGATGATGCCAGTTCATTCTGATGTTGCTGAAATGTTCTGTTAATGGCTTCTAGAGCAGTTTAATGATCATAGCCTAATTTTTTTAAAGAAAGAAATCCAAATAATCACTCTGTGTTAGTTATGTTTATGAAAATGCTTATTTTTGTTATAATATGGCTGAGATTTTCAGTGAAAGGCGGTAGCCAAGAGGCTAAAATGAAAGAGATTGGTTCATAACATCACTGCCATAAATTCACTGGCATTGTTTGAGGAAGGCTGCTTTTCTTTCATGTACTTTTCCCAGGTATGTTATGGGGATATAGTAATGGTTTGCTTAATGGTTTGAACAGGAAGGGGATTTCATAGCTGCTTTGTTCATATACCTGAAGTATGTATTTGATCTTTTCAGGGAAAGCACCTTTTGTTTAGTTGGAGATTGTTCTAGTAGAGTATTCGGAGATACTATGTTTTTCCCCCAGTTGTTTGGATTTTTGGAAAATTGACCAAGATTCTTATGCCTGTACTATTTTTCAAAACATTCTTGTGATAGAACTAGAAAAGAACATACCAAAAGTACCTACAAAATATAATTTCAGGAAAGCAGATTGCTTTTTCTTCTATAAGAAATGAAACCATTGACACATTGCTAACCTTTCTGTTCCATTTAAATAAATGGGAATTTTGTTTTTAAGTGGAAAGGTTCTTATTGCCATTCTTTTGTTCTGTTTATCTGAGGTCTGAAATAAACAGGTTGTTATGTTGAACTACTTGATGGTGGTCTCTTTGCTAGATATTACTTTGGATCAACTACTAAGAGATTTGAAACAGGTATCGCAAAATTGGTGGCAATCATCGCCCAAATCCTACTGTTAATTCTGACTTGAGCAGACCAGTGAATCAATGGAATTTACCTAAATATTGACTTACCACTCAACAATTTATTCAGTAGGTCTACTCTGGTTAAGGTTTAAACCAGAAGGATGTCTAGGAATTGCACTCATAAGCTTTCAGGTTCTTTTAAGGGATCTTCTGGGCATGCAGTTCAAAGCCAAAGTTCAAACAATGTGTACCTAGATGCTACTATAGTGGCCAGTAGGTTAAATAGTGGTCCAGGAAGCACCTGGTTCAAATATCACCTTTGCTGTGAGACTGGTAGGTGGTCTTGGGCCGAGTTCCTGCATGGCAAGGTGTTGGACTGGATGGCCCTTGTGGTCTCTTGTAGAGAGGCTCTCCTGCACTACCACTTGTAGGTTTTGAAATTTCTCTTTTCTGGGTTTCCAAACAGGTTTGCTATATGAAATGTCAGAGTGCTGTTAAACACACTTCCAGAGCTGCTTTGACGTTGAACGGGAAGTGCTTTTTTCAAACAGTGTGAAAAGCTGTCGAGTTTCTGAGTTGCAAAAAATCCCAAACACTCAAGAGCATATAGGTTGCCTTTTTGAGAATGAGATATGGCAGAGAATTTTAAAGTTTCAAATATGCATGAGTTTTCTTATTCATATGTGAGTTGTGACTGTTTTGTATCCTGGTCCATTAGAAGTTATTTTTCTCATTATATTAACTTTTGCTTTTGTTTGTCTTACGAGGAAGAACCCAAATGTGGTGCTAACATTCAGACTCCTGCTTCTTCTTTAATAATGTTCTTATGATTCAGCTCTGTGAAAGATACAAGGCTTAGTGTTTGCCCTCCACCCATAGGTAGAATATGTAGCTATGGCAAAATCTGTTGGTTTCCAGCTTATGGCTAGATTAGTTGTTGTTATCTTCAAATGACTTGTAAGAACCTGAGTCATGATGCTGTTTATACCAATAAAATTTCTCCTTGTCATGTTTTCACTGTGATTCATTTGGATGTGGCATACTGGCTTGGAAGGAAAAACTCACTTCATTTTGCACTTTTAAATGTTAATCTTGTATTTATACTATTTAAAATTTACTATGAAAGAGCATAAGTTTACTCTGGCAAAATGGATCGTAGATACAATGTGCTGGCCATACAAATGACTTAAACTGCAGATGTGGACCATTCTGTTTTCCACTTCCATATCACTTTGCTTCTCTTCAGCTAAACAGGGTCACTTCTGGTTAGTACTTGGATAAGAAATCAGCAGCGACTACATTAACAGGTACAGGGAAGGGACTGGGAAAACCATATTTGAGTATGTCTTGCTTAAGAAAACACTATGAAATTAATGTGAGTTGACAGGAGTCTTGAAGGCACATAGATAACACACACTCCTCCTCTACCTCCTTGTTTGTTTGTTTGTTTCCTCCAAGAACTGAGACTTAAAGCACCTTATAAAACTGTAAACAAATTAGCTGCTCCTTGGCCAAGCTGCATTGCAAATTCTAATTAAATTTAACTTGATTAGCATTTACCATCATTAGCATCTGTATAAGTGTAGCACTAAGTTGACAAGGCAAGAAAATGGGAACTTCATCCTGGAGAAGGAAAGGTTGAACAGCATGCTCATGCAATTAATGTCTCTTAACCACGTTTAAGAAAGTGGTGACATCACATCTGTATTTCGGATGTGATTTATAAAATTATCACTACTTAAAGAAGTTTCTATAAAAATACAGGGTCAAATCAAATCAGATGATGTCTTTATTCAAGATATTTTCTCCTTGACATCTCATTTCTAATAGCAGATTTGTACTGAGGAAAATATTGTCAAGTAGTGGCACATAGGAAGGCTCAGGAGACTTTGTTCCAATTATCTGTGTGCTCTTCTAGTGTCTAACTTTGCTTTATAGCCAAACTGGCAAGCACATCTGTAATAAAGCTACATGTACTGGGTTTGACACTTTTAAACTACAGTAATACTTGTCTAATCCAGATTGTGGTTGCATTGCAAAGGAGACTCTTAGTTTTTCTATTTTTCCTCTCCCAACTCATGTACAAATTCTTTTTTTTTTATATGCAGTAAAAAAAAATCCTTTTTACTCCATATTTTCTGGGGTTAAGGATGGAGGACTCCCATGAAAGTGGATAAACTGCAAATGAACAAAAAAACAACCTTTTTTTTACCTGGGAATATACCTTGCTAGGAGTTTCTACACTACAACCTAAAGATTCCTAGAGAGAACATGTTAATTAAAGTCACAGAGGTCAAAGCTCCAAATGTGGAGGGCCAACTGTATATACAGTCCAGTCATCCCTCTGTATCCACAGATTCAAGCATACATAGATTGAAAATATTTTTAAAATATACAAATTCCAAAGAATTTTTGTTTCTTGATTCTGCCATTTTATATATGGGACACCATTTTATTATGACATTGTATTCAGTGGGACATGAGCATCCACAGATTTTGGTATCCATGGGTGGTCCTGGAACTAACCACTTATTCAACCTTTGGTCCTTGTAGCTTAAACCTAAATTCGCACTCGCCTAAAGCAAAGAAATAGAATTATAGCAGGAGGCTGTACAGGTGCTCTTAGATTCATAGCTTCTTTAAGCTGGACACTGTGTATAGCAATGTGAATTGGATGTTGAGAACACGCAGCTGTGCGTTTGAGTGCCGTATTTTGTATTCTGCAGCAGTTTTATCCTTATCAAAATCTGGTTATGTACATGAATAATTTTGTGACTGAATACAAGTCCCATGGTTATGGGTAATTTGCTTCTGCCTGAGTATAGGTTTAAAGCAACCAGTTTAGCATGAAGCTACACACTTCCTCATAAGCAGTCAGTGCTGAAATCAAGCTAGTACAGTACATCCTCATGTGGAAGTTGATTTGAGCACAGCGTTCTTTTTCTACCAGTTTTCTCCATTCTCTTCAATGTCTAGTGAGCGGTCCTTCTACAGTGATTAATGCTGACAAATGTTAATGATGAGAGCGTTATTTAGATGCTGATTACATGATGAAACCAAACGTTGGTGCCTTATGTCTTTCTGAGTATGCATAAGGGAAATTCTGGCATATAGAACTACAAGAGTTCTGTATCTCCCATTGTGCTCTATGAGATGTTGCAGCTGTGTACTAAATGTCACAGCTGCATGATGATGCAAATTGTCTTAATATTGTCTTTAATGTAAGTGTTGGAGTCATGTGGATTGAAGACAGCTTTTGGAGGCTTTAGAAATGCATCTTAATTTTACAGAACTAGCTGTAATGTTTTGATACTCTTTTCTCTTCCTGTTGTGGAACTGGAACTGCTGAGGAAGTTTCTGCTACTCAGATTTTAAACTGACTAAATGTTAATAATGTTGTCAAAACTACATGGAAGGCAAAACAAGTGCTTCCTAAATAAGAGAAATGCTTTTCTTTATAATATGTATTGGCTGGGAAACATAGCACCAACACTTGAAGTCACAACATAATATGCCGTAGTATGTTTGTGAGCACACTGCAAGGCAGAAGTTGACAGGTCACAATCTGTTGATGCTTTTGAACATGCCCAAGGATATCAAATGTGTTTTGTTTATTTATTTAATGTATATCCCAACTTTCTCCCATCATAGGACTCAAGGCAACTCACAATAATTTAAAAACACAGTGCAATTAAAAAATCCTATTAATATATTTTTTTAAAAAACCAGTTAAACCAAACTTTTGTTTTTTAAAAATGCAGCTTTTAAAAAAAGATAAAACAATTTTTAAAACATGTATAAACATAATAACACACGAGCACAGCATTACCTCATTAAAAGCTCCATGTGCTCAGGGAGACCAGATGTCCTAACTGCAAAGGAGGATAAGGCACTGTAAAATGTAAGACATTACCAAATAAAAGCTAAAAACACTTATATGAATATAAATTTGTGCTTCTTTGCCATGCTCAGAATAGAGGACATTTAGTTTGTTATCCATGGGGGTCCTTGGTATCCCCAGCGGATACCAAGGGACCACTGTACAAAGGTTGATTATATGTAGCTCAAATTAGAATTTTGGTTTGGCCTCCTAATTTACAGCTTTGTGCCTTGAAGATGACTCTAGCGTATGGTGCTTTTTGGCAAGATTTATTCCTAGAAGCTTTGTCATTGCCTTCTTCATTTAAGGCCAAGGGAGTGTGACTTGCCCTGGGTCACCTAGTGGCTCTCCCGGGCTGTGCGGGGATTTGAACCTTGTTTCTTGGAGTCCTAATCCAGCACTCATACCACTACACCACACTTTCAACTCATTGTTTCCAGTATAATCTGGATTATTAAAGCCAGTTGATCAGATGGGGATATTTTGGTTTACCAAGATACCAAGACAGTATTGAAGTAGAAAAGTGATAAACAGAAGTACTTGTAGTTTCACTAAGAGCAAGATCCTGAAACAATATGATTGCATCATGTGCCTTGAAACCTTTCTAACAATTTTACCTATTTTGACACCTATTTTGTTTCATTAAGCTATGTACAGTAATTGAAAATTTAGTTTGCTCCTGAGATCAAGTTTGGTCATACTGTGATAGGAGTAGCTATTTGTGCGTATGATGTACCTTCAGGTTGTTTCTGACGTAAAACAATCCTAAAGTGAACCTATCACAGGGCTTTCTTGGCAAGATTTGCTCTGAGCAAGTTTGCTTTTGCTTCTCTCTAAGCCAGAGAGAGTGTGACTTGCCCAGAGCCACCCAGTGGGTTTCTGTGGTTGAGGGGAACTCAAGTCCTAGTCTCCAAAGTCCTAATCCAGTGCTCAAACCATTACACCATGCTGGTCCCATGAGTAGCTAGGGATGTACATGTCTTCAGATAAACCCTGAGCCAAATTCAGAGAGAGTCAGAGGTTTGAAGTGAAGTGAATGGTTTCCAAGTAAATCTTGGTCCTTCCAAAGTTTTGCAAGTGAAAGTTTCAAGGAACACAGTTAAAATGGATATATTATCATCCAAGCTCACAACATAAGGTAAATGGCAGGACGGGAATGGAGGTGGGGAAGGGGAAGAAAAGAGTATAAACTTGTGTAGTGATGTGCACCAATCACAGCATTTCATTGAGATACTGATTCAACAATTAAAAAACAAACAGCCCAATTCAAATGAGACAGATTGGAGCCAGCGTTTGGTGCACACCCTGTGTTTCCTGTTTTGTAGCAGATCTGTAGTAGAGAAACATTGTTACAAGAACCTTCTGAAAATGTGCACAGTACCTTCAACCTTAAAGATCAAGCACCCACCTAGGGATGTTTCCTGTGTTTATTGTTTTTTTAAAAAACAAAAGGCTTTGCAAACACCAAAAGATTTCTTAGTTATTTTCTAACCCCGAAAGAGCGTTGATAAGAAACCACAGCACTCCTAGCTACTTCCAGTAGTAAACAACCTTCCGAATGAAACATCTATGTCCAGATTCAGTTGGTTATTTTCAGCCTATGTGCCTTGGGATGAAAACATAAAATACTTAATCAAAGTAAGGGAGTATTAGTTGTGTAACATTAGGTTCGGTGTGAGATTTCATGTCTGGAGTACACAATAACTTTTTTCTATAAATGTTCTCCTGGAATATGTTTCTATTCGAAATAACATGATTCTCTTTAAGTTGCCTAAATAGAGATACAGTACAGTATATGTATATAGAGAGAGCCCTGGTGGCGCAGTGGTTAAATGCCCGTACTGCAGCCACTCACTCACAAACCATACGGTTGCGACTTCAATACCAGCGAAAGGGCTCAAGCTCGACTCAGGCTTGCATCCTTCTGAGGTGGCTAAAATGAATACCCAGATTGTTGGGGGCAATTAGCTTACACTCTGTAAACCACTTAGGGAGTGCTTAAGTGCACTGATAAGCAGTATAGAAATGTACTTGCAATTGCTAGTGCTATAATTTAAAACAAATTTAGAGGAGGAAAGAAAATAAAAAGGCGTGTGTATTTTAAATTTTTATTTAATATTAGATTAATAATATATTTTGTTTTTACAATTGTCTGCTTAAAAGGGGTTGAAATCTGAAGAGATAGCAAAGACAAAGGGAAGGTATGATAAAATTCATTATATTTCATATGGTATGGCAAAAGAATAGAAAGGGGAAAAACCCTTTTCTGGTGACAGTACAACAGGATCATGTGGTAAATAGATTCAGAACAGATGAAACGTACTGTATATGATCCATTATAAGTCTACTTCATGTATAAGTCAAGGGTGGGCTCGAGGGCCAGAATTACAGATTTTGGTATGACCCATGGATAAGTTGAGGGTAAAACGTAAGAGGCGCATAACAAAGGATTTAAAGAATGAAGCAAAGTAAAACATTGACAAAGAACATACAAAATTCTGGCAGGCATAACTTTTTGTGGATGGATGGATGAGGAGGGAAGGCAGCACGGATGAGAAAGGAATGATGGTTGTGCGATATGTGGGGGAAGCAACCAGGTGTGAGTAGGGCTAAGAAAACATGCACATGTCAAAAAGGATGTAAAGGCAAAGCAAAGAAAATGATGACTAAATTAGTAGTGATTACATCCTTTAACTTAAATGTGATAACTTTGCCTAATTTTAACTCACAAAAGTTGACAAACATACACAACTGTTTTAGTAATATCCTTCCAATCCTGATTACTCTTCTCTGGAGAAGCATCACTGGAATCACCTTCTCTGAATAGAGTTGCAAAAGGCGAAAGCTTAGTCCGTCCTGGGGGAGCCTAAAAGAAGCACCAGCTCCCACCTACTACCCTTTGAGTGGAAACAGGAAAGAGGCACCGCCACTGCCATTTCCCCACCCAGGCATTCAAAAAGACAGAAGCATCTCTGCAGCAGAGAGGGTTGATGGTTTGTTTAGATTCTCCCCGGATGACTCTTACCTTTCACCAATCCACTCAGAGAAAGGATTGGTTCCTTTTTTGATAAGAGTTAAGGTACAGTACTTACGTTGATGTGTAGATGAGTTGACACTAGTTTATTTGAGTTGATTTTTTTGTCTAAAATTTCTCAACTTATACACAAGTATATACAGTAATACTTTCTAGTGTATAATTAGCTAGCAATGGAACTGACGTCCACTGGTTTATGTAGCTTTAAAAGGGAATTTAAAGTGCTCTGGTATAACCTATAAAAGCTGTATACATCTGAAATCCAGACTGTCTAAAAAACTTTATCTTTGTATATGAGTCTGCTTAAGTTTTAACATCATATGCAGTGGGCATGTGAGCATCCATGTTCACAAGCATCTTGGACCCGAAACAGCAGGGAAAAGCTATTTCCTTGTGCTGCCCATGGTCTTCTTAGAAACAACTAGTTATTTACTCTTGTAACAGAATGCTAAACTAAGTGAATCCATGTTATGTTTCCACATGTGTGTCCTGTGATTGATATTAATATCTTGACTCCCACTGGGGTGGTGCTAACAGTCTATAATGTATTGAATGCATTAGCAAATGCAAATTGAAGTGTATTTATTAAGCCCTACTTTGGTTTTTGTGATGTCTTGAATGGGGGAAGATACATCCTTTACACTATAATTTTCTTTTCTCCCCCCCCCCCCCCTTTCTTTGTTTTGCAGACTTCACTTCATTAATACTGTAATTGTGGGAAAGAGACTAATTCAAGAGGATGAGTGAACTGGAACAGTTACGGCAGGAGGCAGAACAACTCCGGAATCAAATCAGAGTAAGGTGTCATCTTAACATATTTCTGTTGCTAACTCAAATATTAAGAAGTTTCCCTCCTCTCTGTTCTTTTTCTCTAGCATCTTTGTTACGTTTGTCTGTCCTCAAGGGGAGTAAACATACTTGGGAACTCCCATACGCATACCAAACCACATATAGTGAATCAAAGTGCATCATCACCTTCCCTAGATACAGAAGTGAAACTATCCTGCCCCCTCTGCACATACACAGGGCCCATGTTATCTCCACCAGTCAATCCCGGGTAAAACTAATGTAAATGAAAACCAAGAGTAGTTGCTGTGCCTCAAACATTCCTAAAGTTACTGGGCAGCTGCAGTTGTCACTAAAGAAAAGGTTTGTTCTTTCATTTTGGGAGCCTAGTACCACTTTTTGCTGTCAGTGGTGATTTTTTATGTTTTGAACAATTTTAAGCTGTAGGTGGGCACTGACATGTTCGAAAATTCTTTGCTAGGATCAAACTTGCTACCTGTAAAAAGCTGACATGGCAAAAAAGATGACAGCTAGAACCAATCTCTCTGATAATGTGTTTTTTCTAAGGCGGGGAGGAGTTTTTGTTTTCCCTACATGTGAGCATTCCAGTATGTAACTCCCTGATAGGCAGGGGTGCCGCATTCCCAGAAAAGCTTTATCAGTCCTACTTATGATAAAAAACTTTCCATTTATGGACAGAATTGGTTCATGCTTGTGTTGCTCTATAGCACCAAATCCCAAGCTCCTCAAGCTTAGTAAGTATGTTCACACAAAACCACAATTTGTCTATGGACTACACTTCACTTGGCATTTGTCAGTGTGTTCCGTTTCCTCATAAAGAGCTGTGACCAGATAGGAAAAGCACAGCCTCTCTGTGGATGCAACGTATTTAAGTAGCCTGTTGATTTTTATAAGTTCAATGAGGTGCATGGTAAAGGTTTATGAGAACTATTTTTAGTTAAGTCTGTTACCTGTACCTTCTGTGTTACTAAAGGATGAGAGCCATGTCTGTAGGCTTCCAGAATTACTCTGCTGAGGTGACGTTCTTCCTCTATAAATGCATTGGTTTCAAAAAGAATATATTACATAATCCAATTGTTAGTCCTAATGAGAGTGCACCCATTGAATTAATAAAGTTTAGGTGAAGTTTGACCTACTCAAGTTCTCATTGAATCAGTGAATCAGCTCTATTTGGGACAAACAGTTGGATTTAGGGCAGAGAGCCTAATAGATTAGTAGCAGTCAACACTATGCAACATTAATTTTTGTTACTGTTTTAGAGACTAATCTTATTTTTGCTTTATTTTAAAGGATGCTAGAAAAGCATGTAGTGATACAACTCTTGGTCAGGTATGTTGGTTTATTTGTTTATTCATTTAAAATCTGCATTCCATTTTCCTACATTGGAGTCCCCAAAATAGGTTTATAATAAAATATAATCTAAAACAACCATATAAAAAATCATAAAATGAGCAACCTGAAAAACTGGGTATTAGAAATCTTTGTGAGATGGTTGTTTCTGTATTGGGAGTGGAATGTGTGGTAATTACACAAATGCAGTGTTAAGTTCTTATTTAAAAGTGAACAGTTCCTATGATAGCGTAAGATTTTGGATGCATTTCTATGGGAACATATGTATAAAATATATTTGATTAATTCTGATAGGTTTCATATAAAGGAAATTGTGCCTGCTGTTTAAAAAGATAATCACTTAGTAAACACCAAGGAATTAAGGGAAGTACAATGGGTTGGGGCTGGTTCCAGGACGCCCTCCCCATGGATACCAAAATCCTGGATGTTCAAGTCCCATTATGGCATAATAATAACAAGAGCGAGTACATTTCTATATACTATGTATCGTTTTCTAAAATAAAATTGAGGAGGGAGCTAGCTTGTTTTCTGCTGCTCCAGAGACTAGGATCCGGAGCAATGGATGCAAGCTACAGGAAAAGAGATTCGACTTCAACATGAGGAGGAACTTCCTGACAGTAAGGTCCGTTCAACAGTGGAACACACTCACTCAGAGAGTGGTGGAATCTCCCTCCTTGGAGGTCTTTAAGTAGAGGCTGGATGGCCATCTGTCAGGGATGCTTTGATTGAGAGTTCCTGCATGGCAAGGAGTTTGACTGGATGGGCCTTGTGGTCTCTTCCAACTCTGTGATTCTATGAAAATGGTTTCCTTTATGTAAAATGGCAAAATCAAGGTTTGCTTTTTGGGTTTGGGGGGGGGAATATTTTCAAGCTGTGGATGCAGAATGTGTGGATATGGAGGGCAACTGTACCATAATTGGAGGGGCTTTAAGATGTTCAAGTATATTTGTACATTGAAGTTCCAGCACAAGTTGCAGAATTATTACAGGACATTTCTACATTATAAGTGTTGTTCATGAAAGTATCACTAATATTCAAGATTCTTGTATGTCTGTTCCATTCAGAAGATGTTTTGAAATAATGTTTTCCTCTTCTCTTCAGATCACCACAAGTCTTGACTCAGTGGGTCGAATCCAGATGCGCACAAGACGTACCCTGAGAGGCCATTTAGCTAAAATTTATGCCATGCATTGGGGATCCGATTCAAGGTTTGTACAATTAGTTGACATAAAGTGGAGGTTTGTATTTTAAAGTGGAGGTTTGTATTCAGGTGGTCTCTGAATGCACTTTTCCTGTAAGTTCATGTGAACACTTCTGTGGAAAAGAAAGGTATGAATGTAGAAATGCTTTAACATAAAGCAGGGGGTGGGCAAAGTGCAGCCCTGGGTGCATGTGGCCCCAGACCTTTCTGAATCACCCTTTTTCTGACAAAAACGGGGTAAACTGAAATGCTTCACTTGGGACCTTTTTTAAAAAACAATTTTTCTAAACCACAGGGAGACTTGTAGCCACTTCCATTTTGGGGCTCAGGGGGAAAGAGGGTAGTGTGTGTGAGAGACCCATGGAAGGTCCCAGGGCAGAAAATTTCTCATTCCCAATCTTGGCCATGTTGAGACAAACAAAAAAGAATTTACTTATTTGTGAAGCCACCGTAAGTCTTGAAGGTAGCTCTTAAAACTCTCAAGAATTCGGTGAGTGCTTGGAATCAGTTTAGATGTATCTTTTGAAATACTAGATTTTGATTAATGAGTAAATACCTCCAATATTTATTTCTATATAGTATTTACTCACTAGTTACAATATTTTAGTCACAATCTATAACCACTAAATGCATCTGAGGAAGTAGACTAAGGTCTAGGAATGCTCATGCTGCCAACTTCTTTCTTTCAGTTAGTCTCAAAGGTGCTACAAGATCTCTACATACGGATTCCACAGACTAACACGGCTATATCTTTGAATTCTATAAACAGTCACTTTGATTACTAAAACTTTATTATTAATTTTTAAAAATGCATATATAATCATTTTATATCTTTTTCAATAGACTATTACATTTTTCAGTAACTGAAAGGATTTTTGGAAACACATGAGTCTTTCTTCCAGGTTGCCATAGGTAAATTGATCCATCCAGTTTTTCGGAGCTGAATAAAAAAGTATTTATAAAGCCCATATTCCATTTGTGAATCATGTGGCCCTCCAGATGGTGTTGGATTACAAGTCCTAGTAGCCTTAGCCAGCAGAGATGCTGTGGAAAAGTGGTGTGAGTTGTAATCTGGCAGTATCTTGAGGGTGGAAGCATTACACCAAGAAGTGGAATAGTAGTGTTCTGTAGATGAAGTTGGCTCAGTGGTTTCCATAGAATTTGGTAAATCAAAAGTAAACAGCCTATAATCAGCAAAACGACATGGGTGTGCTCTCTTCCTCCCTATTCAAGAAAGTGCCATTGCCATGGTGAAATTAGGTTTACTCCCACAGAAAGTTGTTTTGTAGAACTCTGCTTCACATTCTCCCATATAACCCAACAGCTGCTGCAGGGTCTTATGGAGGTAAAAGCAAAGGATTATAGTGAGAAGAACTTGCATCCCCTGCTGATATTGTGTAGTTAGGCTCCTTCTCGGGGCAGAAACAGTGTGGGCCTCTTCCATGTCCCCTACCCCTCATTGTTGAATTGTTGGCCATTTTGCTAGTATTTAATTAATGAAAAGAATGATTGGCTTTGTATGACGTGGCCTAGATATCCTCTGCTTATACCCAAAGTTATATTCTTGAAAGAGGAAGAAACAAAAGGAGGATCTTCATGAATAACTTGTGCATGATGATTGTCACTTCTGAAATCCAGAAGAAGGAGGCACAAAGTTAACTTTTTAACATGTGTTCTATGTATGTGTGTGTTTTGTTTTCTGTGGTTATCTCTAGGCTACTAGTGAGTGCTTCCCAAGATGGAAAATTAATTATTTGGGATAGTTATACAACAAACAAGGTAGAGTTTTTAAAAAATAATCCTTTTTGGCATATTTATGTGCCTCTTGATAGTGGTCTTTGCTTTTTGTTTCCACTGCTACTTTTAATTTTTGTGGTTGTTCTCTACCTGAAACACTACTACTTTTCAATTTTTTTTCTTTATCAACTCTTTTGCTTCTTGAGTGTTTTTCTTTTCCAGCTCCAGTACAGTTCTTTGTTCTGCTTTCATTTCTTTTTCTTCATTTTGAAAAATAGCCTATTTACTTGAGCATTCCATTGACTGTTCCATCTCATTGCTCTTAACCATGTGGCTCACTTGCTTGGTGAATACAGACTGATGGGTCTTAACATTTTTCTGAGGGGATGGGGTTATCTGGCATGGGTTACAGAAATCCTGTGATAGCAGCAGGCTTCCTTTACAAATTAAACAAATCGGGTGCATTAATCTCTGGAAATATGGAGCTTTTTTCCAAAAATGGCATGTACTAAAGTTCCTAAAAAGTTTACTTTATAGAAGGTACTTGTTAAGGACAACTTATACAAGTGGGACTTTTTTCAATGGTGGTCAGTATTGAGGAGGCTTTGACTCAATTATGGAACCATTTGGTGTCATTTGGGATCATAAACACACCGAGTTCCATAGTCTTGCTCAACTTCTCAGCCCTGTCACGAGTGAGAGGGAAGCCTGGTTCTAGCAAATGGGATGAGACTGAACCTAGACCTACATGCACAACATGACTCTCCCCTTCATATCAGAACTATAGATGATAGATAGTTATTGGTTTTCTTCTCTGTCCAAGATGTGCTCCTGAGTTTGTAGTTCCTTTAATACTTAGACACATAGAGCAAGTCTTATCCCCAAGTTTTATTTTTTCAGTTGTTGAAGGTGAAATAACAGGCTTAATTTGCATCTTCTCCCCTCTCTCCCCCAAGCTTCAGGCTAAAAGAGTGTGGGTTTTTCTCCTTACTTCATGGTGTGGTTCAGGCACACTGTCCATTGGAGGAGTGACATCTTGGTGCTGATGGGTTTTAACCAGACATTAAAGACAGCTGAAGTGTGTCAGCTCTTTTAAATAGAAGAGTAGAAATGGCTGTAGTTTGGCAGACCTGTACAGTTTTTTTCATGCTCATGGAGAAAGAGTGAGATCTAAACAATACTTTATTTGTATTGTGGGATTCAAGGTTACCAGGAAGGTGAAGAAGATGCAAGAAACTTTGTCAAACAGTGAAAAGCAGAGCAAAATGATGATATTGCTGTTTGGACAACATGTACAGTTGGCTCTCTGTATCCATGGATTCAACTATCCAAGGCTTGAAACATATATATATATATATATATATATATATATCCAAAAAGAAAACCTTGATTTTGCTATTTTATATAAGAGACACCATTTTACTACCCCATTGTTTATAATCGGGCTTGAGCATCCACAGTTGGTGCTAGAACCGACCCCCAGTGGATCCCAAGAGGCCCCTGTAATATTGGCTGCTTTTAAATAGGCTGCAGTGTCTGAAACCACTGTCTCATTTGGCTGTGTTCTCACATTATTTAGATAACTTGAAAATTCTATCTATTTAGGAAATGTGTGAATTAATCACATCTTTTAGCGTAGAGTTCAGCCTCAGTGATAGCTAATTTCGTCTGTACATCCACAGTGTTTAGGATGTGTCTGAACCCTCTGTAGAGAAAATAACCTCTCTCATGCGGTTTCTTCTTCTTTCCCCTCCCTCTTTCAAGATGCACGCCATTCCTTTGAGATCTTCCTGGGTAATGACCTGTGCATATGCACCATCTGGCAATTACGTCGCTTGTGGTGGATTGGACAATATCTGCTCTATCTACAATCTGAAGACAAGAGAGGGCAACGTACGAGTGAGCAGAGAGCTACCCGGCCATACTGGTCAGCTGCCATCTGTTCTTTGTTTCGTTATTCGGTTCTGATGAAATGCTGGCTTGCTGAAATGTTTGTTTTTTTTTAAAAGAGGAGTGGCCAACAGCAAAAATACATTGTCTTAAAGCAGAATTATTGAAATAGTTTCTGTGTTCAGTAGTTAAATTTCAGATTTTGTTTTTGCTTTTTATTCCCAATCTGCCAAAAGGAGTTATTCAGGAATGTCTCTTGAACCAGGTAGGGTGATCCCATGACCTAAATATAGAGGTTTATCAGACGCAAGTTTTGGACCCTCAATTCCGCTAAGGAAGTGAAACAAACGTTGCGAATTGACCTTATAACGCGATGTTTTACCACATTGTTTGCTTTTCCGTCATTCCCCCAAAACGTGATGTTAGCGCTATACAAGGTGATTTGCGTGATGCGAAACCATGCACAGCGGATCTGTTTACTACACCAGCGCCTTCCGTTTCTGTCAAACATTTCGCATCAAAATCTTTGCGCATGCCCTTTGGAGGTTTTGGTCGTATCGTGACCTTTGTGCTTCAGGGGGAGCGAGGGGGTCCCCCCATCTCTAGGATCCTATTTAGCGGAGGGGAGGGGGAGAAGGAAAGAGCTGAAGGAAAAAGGGGAATCTAGATGCAAATGGGGACAGAAGGCAAAAGGGGAAATCTGGGTGGCTTTAGAACTGCAAAGGGCTGCCATAGGGAGGTGGGGGGGGATGGAGAAAGTGATGGTGGAGGAGGAGGAGGAGGAAGGAGCTGTGGGAATAAGGGAGCCATGGAGGGCATCCTATAATGGAGCAGGAGGAGGAGGATGAAGGAGCCAGGGCAGCTCAGAGGGAGGTGAGGGTCGGAAGGAAGGAAGAGGAGGAGGAGGATTGCCCAGGGAAATAGGGCTGTGGAGAGAAGCTGGGGATGTAGGGAAATGGATGCAGCAGAAGCAGCCTCTTTTGACAATTTATGCGCATGATTTTTTGGGTGCTTGCTTTCCTCTTGCTCCTGGAACTTAAGAGCCATTATTATTATTGTTGTTATTATTGTTGTTGTTTGTGTTATATGCGGATGCTACGGTCAGAATGCCTGCGCTGCATTTCCCTTTTATTCCCAATTGATTGCATAGGTCAGTTGGAATTGACAGGTCTCTCTCTCTCAGCCTCAGTGGAAGGCAATGGCAAAGTGTAAGCAGGAGGAAAGGGGGCAGTTCAGGTCAGGTCAAAGGCAGGGCATGAACAGAGCTCCCATCAGGAACTTTCCTCCCTTTTTAAAAAAATTATTTTTGGCAAAATGTGTGCATGTTTTGTTTTTTCTTGAGAAATATATATATTCTTGTCCTTTGCAACATTTTCCCTTTGCTGGAAGTCAGCAAATGAAAGGAAAAGGGAACAAGCTGCCAGCCACGTTATCTATAGGCTTTTTCCTTTGAGAATCCATCCTAAAATGTGAATGTTACATTCGAATGTTACATTTGTTGCTCTTGTCAATTAGGCAATTGGCAAAATGATACATGCTTTTGCAAGGAATTCAGGGATAGCTCTAAATTGCTTTTAAATGCATAAAAGAATGCATGACAATTGCATCCTTTTCTGGCATTTACAAGGTGATGAAATTATTATTATTATTATTATTATTATTATTATTATTATTATTATTACATGTGCAAGAGGCATTCTGAGGTGGCAAGGAGTGGGGGATACAGGATGCATTAACTTGCATTTTGGGGTTGAAAATGGGGCCAAGGGCAGATCATAAGAGGTTTATTTGACAAAATGTGCGCACTTTGGGGCATTTTGTGCCTGGCTCTTTAAAAAAAGGAGGGGGAAAGGGTTAGGGTTAGAAGGGGCTGGACTGGATGGCCCTTTGGCACCCCTTCCATTTCTAGGGTCCTATTTATTCCTTCAGAAAAGAAGAAGGGACTGGACTGGATGGCCCTTTGGCACCCCTTCCATTTCTAGGGTCCTGTTTATTCCTTCAGAAAAGAAGAATGGGCTGGACTGGATGGCCCTTTGGGGTCCCTTCCATCTCTCTGGCATCCTATGTATTCCTTCAGGGCAGAAGAAGGGGCTGGATTGGATGGCCCTTGGGGGTCCCTTGCGTAGATTAGATTTACCTATAGGTACAGACCCCACTCCCCGCCACATATACCTATACATATACATATAGAACACGCACACACACACACACACACACACACATCCATATATATATATATTAAAAAAATAAAGAGATTAGATTCACACACACGACCTCGTTATAAATACAGGCAGACAAGACAGATATACATATATATATACACACATATATGTCAGAGACACATACTAATAAACATCTCTCTGCATATTCACAGTATCCACAATAGCTGATAACACACACGCATGTTTATATTCACATGTATTCCTTCAGGACAGAAGAAGGGGCTGGACTGGATGACCCTTTGAGGTCCCTCCCATCTCTCTGGCATCCTATGTATTTTTTCAGAAGAAGGGGGGGACTTGATGACCCTTTAGGGTCCCCTTAATTTATAGCATCCTATGTATTCCTCCATCATACATCAAGGCAAAACACACACACACACACATTCACGTTTGCATTCGCGCAAAGAATGTATCTCTGCACATATTCACTCAGAACACACTTTTATTTGTATATATATTTATATATATATACACTCAAAACCCTCTCCCCTGGGGTTGCCCTGAAAAAGGAAGGCCACTGGAAGGGAATGGGGTGAAAAAGCAGCTCAGCATCATGGAAACTTTGCAATCAGTAACTTTTGCGTCGCTAAACCATTTCACAATGCATTAGAAAGGATAATGGGAGACAAATGCCGGATTTCCCTTTTTCCCCGTAATGCCCAAAAAGGGGAGGAATGATGCTAAAACTACGGAAGCGTTGTGCAATGGGCTCCCATAGAAATGAATGATGTCTGGAAGAACATCGCTTTATTGCGCAATGTTGGTTGCGCAAAAGTGACTCTTTGGGCAGGAAAAATCGCCAAAAACTTGCGTCTGATAAACTCCATACTCTGCCCTGAGGAAACACTGCTTCCTTCCCAGTTCTTCCTCATGCCACCCCTGAAGTTCTTCATTCAGTTCTTCTTACTTTCAGTTCTATTACAGTGCACCCTTTTTTTATCAGCTGATTATTTATCTGATTATCAGCTTTAGACCACGAAAAAGAAGACGTTCGGACCCCCAGTAGCTGAAACGTTCGTCTACTTCTCAACCATTTGTCCTCTCCCTTGCACATGTCCAGTTCACCTTTGTTCAATAAGTTGCTGCTTTTTGTTGTCTTTTCCTTTTCCTGAGTATTACTTTTCTTCTCTGTGTTCGGCTCTGGAAAGAACTGGGAAGGAAATAAGGGTTAAGTAAGTTAAAGCAGATGTTTGGGGGTATGACATCCTGCTGGTCTTTGGTAGCTGTGGAAGTTAACACTTTCCTGGATGTCACCTTCTCTGCATTCTAGAATGGACCTTCATGGTAAATTTAACCAATAACTAATTTCCCTCCATTCTTTCCTGAGGGTTGTGAGAATGTGACTTGTCAGGCATTTTCCAGTGATCTTGAAGGCTAATTGGGGATCTGGACCTTGTAGTTTTGTAGTTTTCCCCAACCCACTGTGCTCTGTTCTGAGGGAGGGCTGAAGATATCTTATAATTTGGACTGAGTTGCTTTAATTAGGGCTTCTGGCTCAAAAGGTGTTTAACTATAACTACAGTGCAGACTCTTACTCCCCCCCCCCAATGCTTTACAGGACTCCTTGCCTTGCAGAATATATGTTGCTCGAGCATTAAAAAAAAAGTAGCCAACTTTTCAGCCGATTTAGCCATCCTATCTCCACTCTGTAGCTGTAGGTTAGTTCTTCTGTGAAGACTTTAATTTGTATACTTTCTTCATTTTCTTTTTTAAAACAATAAATAAAAAATTATTGACTGTCTTTCACCTTTTAAAAAATAATATCCAGGGTGCATCTACACTAGAAATAATGCAGTTTGACACCACTTTAAGTGCTGTAGCTCCATCCTATGGAATCCTGGGATTTGTAGTTTTACAAGAGTTCTCTGCCAAAAAGTGAAGGTGCCTCAAAACTACAAATCCCAGAATTCTGTAGAATGGAACCATGGCAGCTAAAGTATCAAACTATGTTATTTCTACAGTGTAGATGTACCCCTGGTTGTGAATTAATGAAAAGAAAGCCCTTTGTGTGAACTTGAACAGAATCTTAGTGTCAGTTGCTTGAAATATATTTGAGCATATGGCTTAGTGTTACAGCTTGCTTTATTTATCTCCCTGTGAACTCAGTACCCTCTCTATCCAGCTCCTGAAGTTGCCTGCCAGATTTTAAGCTTTTGTAGCCTTAAGATCTGAATGAATTAATTAATGTTCGGAGTACAGATTGGAAATATTTGGTTTGATATGAAAGCATTTTGGATCTCATCCTAAAGTGATGGATTTACTCATCTGTTTTTCTTTCTTTCTTTCTTTTCTTTTTTTAGGGTATCTCTCCTGTTGTCGCTTTCTAGATGACAACCAAATAGTCACAAGCTCAGGAGACACCACCTGGTGAGTTTTTGGGTGGGTTTTTTTTCTTCCTTAAATATTGTTATATCTAGATATTTAACCTGCTGTGTTCCAATGTTTTTCTTTAATTTTCAGTGCGCTGTGGGATATTGAAACTGGGCAACAGACTACTGCTTTCACTGGGCATACTGGAGATGTGATGAGTCTCTCTCTAAGTCCAGACATGAGCACTTTTGTTTCAGGTGCATGTGATGCATCATCCAAGCTCTGGGATATTCGAGATGGGATGTGCAGGCAGTCTTTCACAGGACATGTGTCTGACATCAATGCAGTGTGTGTAAGTGTCTAACTATGTTAGTAAATGCAGGGAGAGAAAGGATTATAGATTTAAATGGTCATTCATATTTTCTGTCACACAAACAGAACAGATGACTAGATATTTGTGGAACTGTTATGAGTGCATGAATATTCTCAAACATTTCAGCCTGTGGAAGAAGGTGCTATAGGATATTGGCAAGTTAGCTTCTGTGAGGGTACTATTGAAAAAAATATTTGAATGGGAGGAGTGGTGGGACCAGGGCTGTTTCCCCAGGATCTCTAGGTTGGGAAACTGCTAGTGTTGTTAGAAAACATGAATTTTTTGTTAGACAAGTGTCTCTGAGCAAATAGCTGAGTTCCTAATCCCTTCACATGATCAAAGTAAACATTTTATAATACAGTGAACCTCAAGAATTAAATAATGGAAGAAAATATGTGCTGAGTAGAATAGTGTTGTATCATACTTTTAAAAACAGATTCAAAAGCATGTGTCTTTCATGATCTCTGTGACTCACATATATGGTCATTCTGTGCTTCTGTGCATCTTTGGAAACTTCTGGAGTTTGCTTTTTGGCGATAGCCCTACTCCAGCCACACAATGATATGCTGTGTCTTCCCACTCTTTACCTTAGATCAGAAACACATAGGCCAAATAAAGCACCTACTGGGTGCTTTAGGGGCCTGGCATTCAAATGACGTATTCCCCCAATATGCCCAAAAGTCACTTCAAGGCCACCTAAGGCGGTCTGAAGCCGCCCTGTAAAGGAGCGGCAAAACACTGGTCCTGCTGGCGGCCCATTCGAGACCACAGCAGTGGCTGGCTTCGGGACTACGGTGTCCAGTTGCTGCAGTCCTGGAACGAAAAATTTCTTCATTTCCTATTTGTCTTCATGGTTTCTGTGAATCACACAAATGGGTGATTCTGTGCCTGTGAAGTGCATCTTTGGAACCTTCTAGAGCTATTATATATACATTTTGGCAGCAGCCACACCCACTCACCTAGCAACCTACCCACTCACTTCTTGCCTAGGTCCTCAGTTCATTTTTGTCTGCTGCAGCAACAGTGTTTCAGAAATGCTTCAGTTTAATTTTCCTGTCAGACTTTTATTTCTGTTTTGGCATAGTCTGTCTTGCATGTTGGTGAGTAGTTCTTCATTCACCTGTGTATGAAGGTGTACTATGATATCTGGCAAAATCTTGGGATGAAATGACAACTTGCCTTGCCTTTTGTGCTTGGCATAGACTGGTTGTAATATAGAGGTAAGGTTAACAGCTCTACTGTATGAGCAAAACTTATTGGAGGCTCCTGAGGTGATTGGGAAATAGCTTACTCTGATGGATCATCAGCTTCTTATTCCCCATCCACTTTTATCTTCTTTGATTCCGACTTCATGAACTTGTTGGGCTGATTACCATCTACTCCTACACCAACACTATGCTACTTTGATGCGTTACTTTGATTGGTCACTATACTGGACATGAAGCAGATGTGTTTTCGCTTCATCATATGAGTCTCTTTTGCTCCATTGGGAAGACACATATTTTGCTTCTGTATCCCGCCCTTTAGTGCATGCGCAGTGTACACACCAAGTGTATTACCATGCTGGTTGTATGGCTTTGCTGGCCACAAATTCTGAAATGGCCAAGCTGACAAGTGGTCACAGGATGATAGCAGAGGCTGCTGCAGCAAGACCTGGGCAAGCCGATGCCTCTCTCCCTCATTTAAACGAGTCCCACCACAAAGCCACAGTCAGTACTTAAACCTCTCCTTCTCTTACCCACCTTCACATCACAAAGCTGCTGCCAAAATTTAAGCCCCTGCCTCACTCTGTTTCCCACCCTCTCACAAGGAATCCTCTGCAAGAATTTAAACTGCCTCATAGTTGGTTGGTAGCTTGCTAGTGTCCCATTTGTGTGATTCCCAGCAACAACAAAGAAGGAGGAGATGTTGCTTATCTATAATTGTATTGCTTTGAATGATTATCTGTGAAATCACACAATCCTGCCCATCCTCCCCTCATTGTGTCCTGCCTCTCCTTAGATCCTGGGCTGCTGCTTTGGCATCCATGGAACTGAAGGCTTAGGTGGGAAACGAGATAGCAGGTTGTACAGAGAGTGGGGTTGGCTATCACCCAAATACTTATCTAATAGCTCTGGAAGGTTCTGATGGTACATTGTGCAGGTTAACTTGTCTGTGAGCTGCCTTGGGTCCCTCCAGGGAGAAAGGTGGCATATAAAATAAACAAACAAAACTCATTTGTGTGATTTCAGAGATGGCCACTTGAAGAAATACAATTACAGGTAAACAACCTGTCCTTGTCACTTTGATCCTGGTTACTAGAAGAAATTAGATTTATAAACAAAACTACAGAACTTTGTGGATGTACTAAAAGTATAAATAAATGAAATAACTCCTAAGCCAGGAATCTTGCTTGAGCTTTTTCTCATCTGTATTCTTTTTAATGTGACTGACTTCTTGTTTAATTTGCAGTTCTTCCCTAATGGCCATGCTTTTGCAACTGGCTCTGATGATGCTACCTGTCGACTCTTTGATCTGCGAGCAGACCAGGAGCTTATGACGTACTCTCATGACAACATCATCTGTGGGATTACTTCAGTTGCTTTCTCAAAAAGTGGTCGCCTCTTGTTGGCAGGTTATGATGATTTCAATTGCAACGTCTGGGATGCCCTAAAGGGAGAACGCGCAGGTTAGTTTATGTGCATACAAAAAGAAGCATCTCCTCCAATGCTGACTCTAAGGACTGCATCACCCCAAAGTCAATATTGGAGCTGTAGATGCTGTTTATTTTTGAAATCTTTACTAGCCTGATCTATTTGGGTTGACATTGTGTTTCAATTTAAACTGCCAGTGTGAATAGGAATGAGGATGGGAAGAAAGAAAGAGATATTCTGGAATGACATGCATAAAGACACCCAAGCATAGGTGTATATGTAAGTGTGAAAATAAAAAGGATAAAGAAATTATAGGTAAGGTAAGAAAGTTGTGATCATAGCCAAACTTTCAGAAATACAGTGGCCTCTCCACATTTGCTGGTGTTAGGGGCACAGGATCCCAGTGAAAGTGGAAAAACTGCAAATAAAAAACCACTATGTTTTTAAGATCTTCATGGTTGCACCACTGGGAGGTGGACCAGAAATCAAGAAATGACTTAGAGTGTGTTCTATTTAGAGGAGAATTACTTTTTGGAGAGCAAGCTTTAGAAAAGAACTTAGTTCAAAGCAAACTTGGGGGGGGGGGAACCAAGCTATGCCAACTTTGCAAAGAAAGAGATGAGAAAGGAGACCTTACAGAGGGGTTATTCTTTTTTCCCTTCCTTTTGTGGTGTCAGAGGATATGATACAGTCAGTCATATAATAAAGCTTTTCAAAGACAGCAGTAGTATAGGCCTTGATCACAATTTGGAAGGCAAGTATTAATCACTAGACCAAATCAGGGATGAGGAGGTGGATCTGCCTCTAAAAGAAAAACACAATATTGACTGCTTTTTGGGCACTTATGGTCGTTCATAACAGTTTAGTGGGTAAAACATCAGATTACAGTATTGTTTCACAGAAAACCATGAGCAGGTTTCTTTCACCAGTGGCAAAGGATTGAGCAAGCAGAAGATAATGCTGGTAGAGATATGATGTCTGTTGGATATAGGTGGGAAAGTAGAGGTTTGGGTTGAATATTTTTTTACTGGGGTTTACACGTCTGTTTACTTTATCTAAAAGCAATGGGTCATACCATCTTGTTTTTAATCTCAGGTATCTCAGTTATGAGATTCAAAATGGAGACACTGAAAATAATAAAATAAAATTTGAGAATGGAGACCTCATGGTCTCAATAGATTTGAAGGAAGTGTATCTTGGTGTTCCAGAGGTTATAGCAGACAGGAAGTACTTGAGATTCCAATATCATGTGAGGCACTACCAGTTCAAAGCACTACTATTTGGCCTAGTGGTATAAGAAGTGGTTGTTAAGAAGGTATTGATATTTTTGTGGCATTTTTGAGACAGAAAGGAGTACAATTATATGCATACCTCGACATTTTACTAAAAGCACATTCCAAAGATAAAATTATGAAGGATTTGCACTTGACACTACAAATTTTAGAGCATTATGAGTTTATCATAAATTATGAGAAGAGTCAGTTAGAACCGACAAATTCATTGACACATTTGAGGGCTCAGGTAAACACTCAGCTGGATTGTTTGAGTTTATTGAAAGAAAGGAAAATCAAACCCAAACAGGAAGTAACACAAGTGATGACCCTTGTAATCTCTTCCAACTCTGATTCTATGATAATTCTGGGTTTGGAAAATCCAATGGTTCTAGTCAGAATTATGGGGCTCTTGATGATTAGTACCATGGAGAAGATTACCCAAGAGAACTTCAGAAATTAGTGATTCTGCATCAACAAGCAATTGAAAACAGATCCAGTTATACAGTGAGCATACAGATCCAGTTATACAGTGAGCATACCGATCCATCAAAGAGAAGAGGTGGTGGTTAATAGACAAGAATTTCGACAAAGTGCAAATTATAATGGATCTGAGTCCTAACAGGTGGGGGAGCTTACTGCGACAGTTTATCAGCTCGGGGACTTCTGAGTGTAATGGACAAAATACACAATATAAACATTTCAGAGTTGAAAACTATGAAGTTAGGCACAGCTTGCTTTCATAACATTGGTATGGGGGTGTCATGTTTAAATATGGATAGACAATGTGACTGCAAGAGCTTACTTTTCCAATCAAGGAGGTCTACACTCCTTCCCATTGATAATAGTCAAACAAGTTGTTCCAGTGTGCACAATGGAATTTCAATTTCTGCAATCTCTCTGAAGGGGAAGTTAAATGTACAATTAGATTATTTGGGCAGCAACACAGTACATCTGGGAGAATGAATGTGGAGGTGTTTCAATATTTACACAATTTCTTAGGACCTTTTCAAGTAGAGTTATTTGCATGAGAAAAGAACTGCAGATTAAAAAGATACTTTTCCATGGGTTGGAGCAGAAATGTGAAGAATTATGATACTCAAGGAGTACGGTGGTCAAAGGCTTGTCTGTATGCTTTTCCACTGGTTCAAATTCTTTAGAAAGTGCTTTTCAAAATACATCAGGAGAGCACATGTAGTATAAATAGCACCATATTGGCCCAGAGGTCCTTGGGTCCCACTACTCTTGAGGCAATTAGGTGACCCTCCATAAAACTGTCTATTATACAACAACTTTTTATTTATGGTTAATAGACCTGTCAAGGCATACAATGACTTCAAACATATAAATGGAAAGATTACATATATCATAAAACCAATATAAAATAGAAAGTTTTCATTAAAATGCAGAAAGTTAAGAATAAAATTGTCAGATTGGATTACAACATTGGAGATTATCTTGATTATGTAGTTACAGCACTAGGATATAGATTAGTCAGACCCCATTTTACAGCCATTGACAAAAATTTTGCAACTCATGCATTTGTCTTGCAACAACATTTTCATGTAAAATAATTCAGAACAGCCCGGCTTGCATTTCAATAAGGGGGCAATCAATTGGTTACAACACTGGTTATAAAAAAACACAGGCAAACAAAATCTGTGATAGAATTTCAACTTCGGTGGGCCCTTCCAATATCTGGGGGATCTGTTCCAGACCCATCTCCTGCGTAAAGGAAAAATGCGTATGCTGAAGCCCCATTTTAAAAAATGGTTGTGCGCAGCATGGTGTGTGTGCCTTGGGCAAATGCACCATTATTGCTTCTTGGGCCTGCTTTCTGCATAAGGTGAGAGCTGCATATGGGGCGCCCGCATATGCCACAGGTGCGCTGTACTTGCTGTCCATAAGGGCAAAGTCGAGCAGAGGTGGGTAGACCAGCAAACCTTCAGAAAAGAAGGTTTGAGGGAAACCCTATTAAACCAAGGCTCATTGTATTATCCAGTTCTTGATTGCATCTGACTGCATGAGTATTGAGCAGAAAAAAATAGAGTTGCAGGGATATTCAGTAGGCATAGTTAACACTACAATGGGCCCTTGGTATCTGCTTGGTTTAGTTCTCGGACTCCCCCGGGATATCAAAGTCTGTGGATGCTCACGTCCCATTAAATACAATGGCATAGTAAAAAGGTATCCCTTACATAAAATGACAAAATTAAAGTTTACTTTTTGGACTTTTTCTTTTAAAAAATAATATTTTCAAACTGGATTGTTAAACTGGATTCAAACTGGTTTGATAGAATCTGTGGTTATGAAGGGCAGACTGTATTATGGCATCTAGGACAAAGTCAGTTCAGAGTATATGACTTGGAAGGCATTTGATGGTGTAGCTCAAAAGCAATATGGGTGGAACAAATGGAAGTTATGCAGGTTTTGCAGGACAAGTAGCATAAGGGCTTAAGATCAAACACTTTGAAACAACAGTGGTTTTAAATTTTGGGGGCCTGCCACTTTCAGTTCATCCTCATATAAAATTTCTTGTATGCTTTGGACTTGGCACAGTCTGCTGAAACCCAGGTAGCAACATTGACAAGGAATGCATTTTTCTCAGCTAAGGTTGATATGCCAACTGTAGCCCTACATGGAAATGTTGGACCTAGACATAGTAACCTTTCTTTGCTAGTTATCCCAAAACAGTGTAATTTTAATGTGTGATATGAGGGTCTCCTTTGACATTCATTAAGCAACTTGGAAGCAGCTGGTGATCATCAGGATGTTTGGATTTCCTTGTTGTAGCCTCCACAAATTGATTACAGAATGTAATTGATTTTTAGTTGTGTTTTATTTGATTAAGATGATTTTTGTATATTGTCCTAAGAACTATTATTGATAAGGTAACAGATAAATTTTAGCAATGAATACAATAAATTAGGCAGAATGGAGAGAGTGGGATTTCACTTTTAAAAGGGGCCTGAGGCCATGTTACCTAAAGAAGTGTTTCTCATAATATATGATGTGGGGGGGACTGGCAGTTTTTTCTGCTCAGGGTCCCAAGAACTGGCGCCATATTTGCTATAGTTGTTTCTTTTGTTGCTGAAAATTCTTTGTGCACTTGCAGCTCACTGGCATTGGTCCACGGATCACCATGTGAGTAGTAGTGAGCTGGACTACCTCCATCCATACAATTCTGCCAGTATATTTACGTTATTGTTGGAGTTATGCTGACATGCATGTTAGTAAGAACATCTAGATTGGGGAGTGCAAGGGATAATGCTTTCTGGATGGTGGTCCCTCAGTTACGGAAGTCCTTGGTGCTGCTTTTTACGTTACACATTTCGTTAAGGCCTTTGATCAGACTTAAAAACTTGTTTCTGTTGGCCTTTCTTGAATCCGTATACCATGAGTGTTTTAACATTATCCTACATTATCCTCTTATCCCTGCAGGTGTTCTTGCTGGCCATGATAACAGAGTCAGCTGCTTAGGAGTTACCGATGATGGCATGGCAGTAGCTACAGGGTCTTGGGACAGTTTTCTCAGAATCTGGAATTAATTTAGCAGCTGAAATACACCTGGATAGACACGCACACCTTCTCCATTGAGATCTGGAGAGATCAATGCTGCAGCCTATTGCTGTGAAATAATATTTCTACCTTGTATTTACAGGTGAAGTTTTTCTACTCACTGATTATTGCATAAATAGGCTTTCTGTACATGAAGTTTTAAAATAAATCAAGTGAAGAAGTGGTGGGTGGGCGAAATCAGTAACTTTTTTCTTCAAAGCAAAGAAAAGCAGAGGGCAGCACATGTATTCATGGTGACTGAAGCTAAAAGAACCAGTCCATCTTACAGTTGGTATGCCTGTGTTGTCCTGGAAGGATTTCTGCTTGTTCCCTTGTCCTAATTCTGTACCTTTTTGTACATAACTGAATATACACATAGCGGCCAATCATGTAACATTTTGTCTGTAAGTAAAGAAATAATGTTTGCATTTTTTAAAAGAAACTGCATTTATATAGCTCTACATTTAATCTGAGATGTCTCTCCTGAGTTCCACAGTGGATGTACTAGATTGTTGTTTTAAAATGTTTTTTTCTTATTATTATTTTTTTGTGAATTTACTGTAGATAAATGTGTGAAGTTGAAGAGATGTTTGTAGGTTTTATAACAGAAGGTGTTTGGATTATTGCTTGATCTATTTCTGTGTCTGTTTAAAAAGTCCTGATGACTTCTTGCGACACCTAGCGCCTTACTTGCTATGTGACCTATTTATTGAAATATGAAGTTGGTTCCTTCTGAGCCAATAGTTACTGGATAGTCCATTGGCAGTTAGAGGCACCAAACCCCACAGACGTAAATAGGTCATCAGATGCACCCTTCAAAAATAAGAACTGAAAATGTTGGTGTCAGATTTTGAGCTTCCTTCCAACAGCCTTTATATGATTTGGCTCAGCATGTAAATCAGAGGACAGACATTTGTTGCTGCATGCTTGAGCCAATCATGAATGGATATTTGAGGTGGGTGGGATAGATGTAAATGTATTGTTTTTAGGTCTACTGTAATATCATTGGCCTGTTTGGTGTGAGGTTACGAATATGAAATCACTTCAGACTTCTAGCAAAGACTTTTATTCCTCCTTTGGACTATACCACTCCAAATGCATGTGGACCACAATTTGTTTTCTCCTCTCACATGTATTAAAATATGCCTATATAGGCAGAAGTTTAATGTGTTTCGGGTAGAAGACCTCTCCTGGAATACGTATTTGCACATGCAGAGAATTGTAAAAATTGGTGTCCATTTAAATGTACCCTTCTCCCACTGTGCAATCTGTGTGGACTGTAGCATATGCCACATCAATATTTCAATTGGCTCCTGAAATCAATTCAGTTGCGCCAGCCAGCCATGACAGGAAGTGCTGAAATTTCATTCTGATACTGCCAGGATAGTTGTTCGGGTTGCCCAGACATTCCACAGCAAAACAGAGTTGCCTTTTGTGTATCTGTCAAGATTATCCCAGTTTAGATCCTGATCCATTAGTTTCTGTAGCCTCTGTTTTTTTATTGTAGAAAAGCATAACTGTAAACCCTCTTTGAGTTCCTGCTGTCTTAAATTTTGAAGTGAAATGAAATTTCTCCAACAATAACTCATAAGAAATGTCCCGATCACATAAGTGTGGTAAAAAGTATGGCCAGCTAGAAACAGAAATCAAATTTTGGTACTGGCAAATGTTCCCTGTGTTTGTAGTACACATTGACCTAAATTCTTTTAGGCTGAACCACAATAAACCCACTGAATCTGTTAAATTTATCTCTGTGTTGGCTCACCATTCAACAATTGACTGAATGGGTCTACTCTTGTTGAAGCTAATCAATAGGATGCCAACCATTAAGTGATCTCAGTTTTTATGGCAGTATCTGGGGATGCCTCCTTTCCAAAGTCTGTAAGGAGAATGTGGAGCTGTTAAAAGTAACCCTAGTTTTCTTGGCAAACAGCAGTTGCTGTCAGCATATTAAGACAGAGTTGTTGCTAAACCATCTGTTTTGTCAGGTTTCAGCCAAATTTTTATCCTCAGTTTCAGCCTTTCCTGTTTGCCTGTGTTTACAGTAGTAAAAGTGCCAATCCATGTGCCAAACAATGGATTTAGAAGCCACAAAAAGCACTAATACTTCCTTAATGATATAACAGAAAGAATCATTTTCCAGGGTGGGGTGGAGGGGCTGTTCAGGACCAGAATTACAAGCACTTAATAATTTTTTTGGGGGGTTTTCATATGGATCACTCTGTTCACATCCAGTATTGATGCTATCTGGAACAGATGTAGAGGTCAGTAACTGTCCTAGGATTTACTGATAGTATTGGCTGCTTTGTTTGGGTGAGATCTATGTTCAGACAGTTGTTCTGAATTCTGTGAATCATGTTCTACATTAACCCTCTTGTTGGTTTCCTTTATCACAACGCAAACATCTTTTGCAATGCCTTATGCTAGCAAAAAGCATACGACCCTTGAATGAAAAACAAAGTACAGTAGGAAGACATCTTTGAAATTAAAAATGAATGGTTCATGAAGCCACACAGCTGGGAAATGTTATGCAGGGGCTTTTGAAAGATGATGTTTATGTTTTCTCCTAGCTGAAAGGTAATGTCTAGGTGTTGGATTTTGGAATAATGCTCAGGGGATAGGCATACATGGAAAAGTATAGCAGAATAGGCAGTTAATTATGGCTACATTTAACAGTCCTAATTTCAGAGTGTGAGACTTGACTGATCCACTAATACATTTTCAAGCGTGTGTGTATATCTGAGAGCCAGGGCTGTCCCATTGGTCTAAACAGCCACATTTTAAATGAAATCGCTTTTCAGTATGATAAATGCATACCCTCCCTACTTTTGACTGTATTCACTGTGTTTGCGTTATAGCTCCCAAGATGTCGTGTTACATTCTTAGCTTGTGTATATACTCTACAGTGTATTGACCGTAGTCTACATTCTACTTGAGCAATGCTAATTTTGCATGTATGTGATGTTTTGGCTCTACCACACATTGGAAGGTATTTACTGCTTCCTTGAAAGGGAGCGGCATCTGTTAGAGTGCTAGATTCCTGCTATTTGTTCAGCAACATAGAAATCATCATATAGGCATCATTGTAATTCTTGCATCGTTTTTGTTGAACATAACTTATCCTACATCTCCGAAATAAAATGGGATATACAGGCCACAACCCTGTTGGGTGATATATGAGGCATAACCTCTAGTTTCCCTAGTACAGTGATGGCAAACCTTTTAGAGACTGAGTGCCCAAACTCAGTGGTGTTCCTTCACCGGGTGCCACTGGTGCCAGGGGGTACTTCTCCCAGCTTTCCAGGGTGGGAGGGATGGAGAAATGGAGCCCTCCTTTCCTTCACTCCTCCCACCCTAGAAAGGCTTTCTCAGCATTTCCAGGGTGGGAAGTGTGGGAAAACGGAGCACTCCTCCTGGCCTCTGCTAAAGGTGACGATGTGCGTGTCCTCTCTTACATGCATGTCACAGGTTTGCTATCACGGCCCTAGCATTTCAGTAATTGGAAAAGGAGATAGCCTAGTACCTCTTTGCACAACAGACCCCGCCCCCATGCAATGCAGCTTAGCAACACTGTAGTACACCTTCATAGCCAGTTGGTGGCCAGTGTGGGTGTGTGGTTGTTGGACACCATCCGTCTGCAGTCTCAGCACTGGAAAAAAGGAATAGTTGAATAGCCCTCCCAGTCCTCTACTGCTCACTGGGTGTCCAGGAGAGTGATAACTGTCTTTTTTCGAGGCTGAATGTTTCCTTCCTTACTAGCCGCTGATGGGTTATGGTGCAGTCTGAGGACCAGTGATTCAGCGGAAGTCCAGGAGAAGAATGCTGGCAGAAATTTATGTTCTACCAGCAACCGGGTGGCCCCACAAGGTTATCTCTGGTCTTGAGTTTTTTCCATTCCTTTTCATAGCCCTTGTAGAGAGAAAGGAAGTAAAATACAGTGGTGCCTCGGGTTACGAAATTAATTTGTTCCGTGGCACCGTTCGTAACCCGAAAAGCCTTCGTAAGCCGAATTGCCATAGGCGCTAATGGGGAAAAGCCGCGATTTCGTGCGAAAAAGCCGAAAAAAGCACCAAAAGTTTTTTCGTAACCCGAAAAAACATTCGTAACCCGAAACAATGTTTTCCTATGGGATTTTTTCGTATCCCGAAAATTTCGTAACCTGGGTATTTCGTATCCCGAGGTACCACTGTATAGAATTGTGGTGGATTTCGACTGTTTATTTTAAACTATCCATGTTAATACTGCCCCGTTACAGGATTACTTTCATTTCTAAGAGCATAACGTTCTTTGGGTTCGAGTAGTTGAGATGGATTTGCCAAGTTGATGATTCAAGAAGGGCCCCATCTGACTCTGACGTTTGGATACCAGAGATTTATGCCTCCCCAGAGGGGCCCTTTAGCATTTTCTTTTCAGTATTCTTGGCTGCTTTTTGTGTTACATTCTGAGTGAGGAGTGTTCTAGTACAGTATATGGTAATAAAATTTACCATATATAGAATAGCCCAATTAATATGTTGAATTGTACTAGATGATGGAGGCAGGGCATATTTTTGAAGCTTAATGCATTTGGGCATTTATGTAAATCACAGCTGATTCATGTGATTGGAGGGGGGGCAGGGGTTGTACAGCAAAGTTAGTAAAGACTAGGTTATATCATAAAATACAGACTACAACCATTTAATGACTCCCCAAACTGCAATTCTACATCTCTTTCTAATACATTGCATAGGGAAGGATTAGTGGGAGAAATAGTTGTTGTAGTACCTGTGGCAAAAATAGAGAAAATGATTGTATCAACCAGTGCATCAAGGTTGTATGATTGTCCCAGATTGAGTTACAAAAACTGGAGCAGAGAGAGGTTGTCCATGAGCTGGCAAAGTATCTTTGTTGAAAGATATTGCATACTTTAAAGAAATAAATAAATATGTCACCTTTCAATGCTGTTTCCGGAGCCATTTTATTCTCCAGCAAAGGTCTGTATTGTTCAGAGTATAGAATATTCTGTTCTTTCCCCTTTATTTCTCACCAGGTTTTTGTGAAGATAGGAGGACGACTAGATAATCAATTGTGAAACGTAAAATTCCTGGTGTGACGTAGTGGCTGGCAGTAACATTACAGCAGAAGTTTTTTTAACAAACAAACCAAAACAGTATTTATAGTGCCAGAGAATGAAAGTGTGTAGCCGTTTTCACAGTGTTGGTCAAAACCATCCCATAAGGATGTGTGGAAAGTGCTTCTTATGTAAGGTCCAGTCTCAGGCAAACAAAACCAAGCCACACCATGGCTGGCAGCCTGTTAGTGACATGTGCAAACAGTTCCACCTTCTGCTTGTGTACGTACTCTTTTGGTTGTGCCAGAGGTTGCACAACCAGTCTCCTTGCTTCACACTTGCTGCATTGTTCCAGCGACACTGCAGACATTCTGTGGCTGGTGGAAAGTGGAAGGGATTGGAGCAGTGTTTGGCTATGTTTCTGTAACCAGACACAAACCAGTGATGTCATCTGCTGCGACTTCATGTAGTCCCTGGTGGATACCCATGGTCTGCATCTGGCTGTGTTCCCAGAGCCAGTCCTCCTACTCTCCGCCAGTCACAAAATGGCCATTAGGAGGGGGTTCTGTAAGGACATAGTGAGTCCTAGGTCTTGTGTGGGAGCCATGCATGCAGAATTCCCATGCTGTGTGCCGCTATGTAGGATCTCAGACAGCATCTCCCACTTCTGTGGCTGCAGTAAGGTTCACTGTGCCCAGTTCTCCTTGTGGATAGAATAGAAAGCTCTGCAACAGAGCCCTAGTGACGCAGTAGTTAAATGCCAGTACGGCAGCTACAAGGTTGAGTTCAATCCCAGGTAGGGCTCCAGGGTCCACTCAGCCTTCCATCCTTTTGTAGTTAGGTAAAATAAGTACCCAGCTTGTTGGGGGCAGTTGTCTTATAGATTGTAAACCATTTAGGGAACACTAGTTCACTGATAAGCGGTATAGAAATGTAGTTGCTATTGCATACATGCTGGGGCTTTTCAGTGTTTTATTGCCCTTCCTGATGTGACCGCAGGCTCCTTGCCTCCTGGAAAGTCTCCCTGAAAGTAGTAGACTCTTAGGTGACTTTCTGAAGCATGTGTGGCTACAGTTGTAAAGGAAAATCACTAGCACATGTGGAGATGACAGAAGTGCCAGGTGGCAGTTTCTGACCTTGGGATCTGTGGACTGTGGGTTACCCTTCCAACCACAAATTTGGCACTTCTACCACATTGAGGTCTCTAGTCAGTTGCCAGTTATGTAAAATACATGCAAGACTGTTAAATGCTCAGTAATGTTATGGTGATTCTGTGGAGTGTTACTAATGATTTATAAATGATGGGGAAAAACTGAAATGTGCCTGACCTTCCTCGTGCCACACCATGTTTGATTTTGACTAATATGGGCATCTTAGATTTCAAGCCTTGGTTTTTACAACACAATGGTGCTCTCTTGGTTTCCTCCTCACTGCTATACATCTCCACGTGTGTATATTTGCATTGTCACCCAAAGGAACTGTGTTAAAATGTTTTTGGAAATGGATGTTCTTTTTACTTTCTCTGTTACTAATTACTTATTCCAGCCTTTCCCATCAGGATGTTTGTGAGTGTGGTGTTTTTTCTTTTTTAAAATCTTCACTTGTTGCCAGTTTCTCTTGAGGAAAAACCTTCCAAAACATTTCCAGGTACCAAGTGATTCTGCACTGCCTTTTTGATTGTGTTTTCTGAAAGTCTTACCCTTTTCTTTAACCTAATTAAAAACAAAATGCCCAGGGACTTGTGCCATTTTGTTCTTTAACAGTGCCGTTATATAAAGTTTTCCCTGTGGAAGAAAAATCACTTGCTATGAACTGTTTATATTTCCCCCCCATAAGCTTTCCTTTGTACAGTGGCTCAGTGAAAAATGTTGCCTGACTTGACATTGTAACCAATAAACAACTGCTTTTAATTAGGATTTCCTTCATTGTAGTGGTTCATCTTATTTTCTCTTTCTTGCCTCCTCAAAGTAGTGACTTACTATGAAAGATAGTTTTTAAAAAATTGAAAGTGTGCCTTAAATAGCTGGTTGTCAGAACTGGAATTCCACAGACGCATCATTCCATTGCCTTATGTCATATAACAAACTTATATCTTGCAAAACAGCGGGAAATATTCCTTGCATAAGAAAGCCCTATGAAATTTGAGGTCCACAGGCAAATGGAAGGCAAATACACACATATTAATCTGTGTATCCTCAGAATTAGTCCTAGATATTATACATTGATTGAAATGAGCATTCTAGAAATTGACAAAATAACAGCTTAAAATGCATACTCTACCAATTTCTTTGTGTCTGCCCTAAACCTGACCAGTTTCATAATCTACCTGGAGAAACTACACTGACAAGTGTAAAAGTTTAATCCAAGCTGTACTCTATGAATAGCCATTTTCCCATTTGTTTACAGTCTATTTCAGTTGTTTTCATCTAGGGCAGTGACCTGCAGGTTTTGTTTCTGGCTCCCAGGGGTGTGTGTGTGTATCTCCTGCTCCAATTTACTGTGAGAAAAGATAGTAAACAGTATGTTCCTTTTTTGTTGATGAAAAAAGATTAGGAACCCAGCAATTTTTATTTATTAGCCCTTTTAAAAAGTCTGATTTCTCATTATCAAACACCATTACAAGCAAGAGGATTTCTTTCACAACTAAAGTTACTCCATATCTTGGTTATAAAAACATGCAAGTTCACATTTTCCTCAAACACTTCCTAGAAAGGAATACGTAAGTTAACACTGCTTCAGGAGCGGAGAAGATGGGGAACTCCACATTTTAAGTGAGGGATGATGGAAGACACAATCAAAAAGCATCTAGAAGGCCACACACTCCCTGTTCTTACTCTACTTCCAAGTTATAGAGACATGAGCAATTTAAAATTGTGATAGCATGTAGCAGAAATCCTTGAGCAAAGATTCCAATGGGAAGACCCCCCCAAAACAAAACAAAATCTCACCAAATCCCAGAGAATCCCTTATTTGGGCAGACACAGATAAATCATTTTCAGAGTCAACAAGCATGCTCTGTCTATGCATTTTCCCCATATCACAGCTCATTCCTTATATTGACTATACTGCAATATATATAGTTAACTGCAATTAGAAACGGCAGCAAAAATGCAGCATAAGACACCCCCCCCCCAATTTTTCATACATGAAACAGCTGGCAGATCTACATCCCTGGGACTGAAGAATATCTAAAATTCAGATGGAATTCAGAATCTTCCATTTTAGTTATGTAACCTACAAGAACTTCAGCTGGATGATGCACCTGAAATTTGGAGGTGAAGGGACCTCAAAACAGTACCTCATACCTACTTAAGTAGGTGGGGATGTATGTGACTGAACACTACTGCACAAACTTTTGTGGTGGCGCACACACATCTAGCACCCGTATTGCTACTTGACAATGTGACATGGCTTTGGATTTCAAGGAAAGAATTACTCACTGGAAAAAGAATTTATGCACCCACATAGTATCTAAATTTATCATGCTAAAACAATTTGCTAGCTAATTTTAACTAAGGGACTACTTGAGTGCATGTTAAAGCTTTTAAAATGCAGTGCAAAAGCTGAAAGTCTCATTCCTTTCAGTCAGATGAGAAAGATGGATTTGTCTCTTGCCAAGCTCAACTGATAGTCTCTTTGCCTTTGTACCTGATACATCCCATGTAAAAATCTGTCATTATACTTCAGCTCTCTTTAAGAGTCCTGAAAAAAGCCAGTAGATCACATTCCCACAAACAATTCCAGTGAACAGAAGATTTTGACACAGGAATCATGGGGATGGGGCACTAATTTCATTAATTTCTCTCCCTGGATGCCAGAAAGAGAGGGTTGACCCTTTGAAATACACATACAAAATACTATAGGTTTGCTCATTTATTATTTCTCCACATCGCCAAATTTCATGTGTGCCAATAAATATAAGTTATTTCTGTTACGAAAAGTTGCAAAATTGATTCACCCAGCAGCAAATACTGCTTAGCTCCCCTCGTTGTCAGGCACAGTTCATAACCTAAATGTCGAGAGAGAGGCAATACTTGGTGAGGAGAAAGGGGGCTTGAAAAATTCATGTGACGAGAGGATGGTATGACATTATCGTCTTCTAAATTGCACCTACGGCATCAGAAAAGTGTGAAGGTTTCATTTCTTCTTTTGGAGAAAATCCTTGGTAAAACAGTCAAATTCATTTTCAAGGTGAACTGCTTTTTTCCTACAAAACAAAGAGGAAGGAGAGGGAAATCATTATTTTCCAGTTGGATACAATCCCACCATCCCTCCCAAACCCAAAGAATTTGTAGCAACAAAACAAAATCAGTGACGTTATCTCCATGACAAGAGGCTTCTACAAATGGAAAGGAGAGGCAGATGATGCAAATCTGCTCTGGAAAACTGCTACCACTCAATACAACTCGGTGTAGTTTACACCTGTGTTAATGCCACCGCAGGTAGTCCAGTACACCGTAAGCAGCACACTGAGAGTCAGAGGATGGTAGTGTTAGGCCAGGACCTATAGAAACTGCTGAAGACACAGTCGTGTGTGATGGGTATGTGAAATTTGTTTACAGGAAGGTTTTACTCCGTGCTAGAGAGAATAGTAGGAAGGAGAATTAAAGGCAGGTTAAACTCAACAATATTGTTGTTAACCTAGGTTTATTTTTATTTGTTGTTTGCTATATTTTATTATTTAAATGTTAATATGTATTTTGTTTAATTATTTTTGTAGAATGTACGCCATAGGCAGGTTTATTTTATTCTATTTTTGACTGATTGCAAGTACAGCACTGTGCAAATTTACAGTGCTTTATAAATAAAGCTAATAATAATAATATCTAGAAGTGTAATGTAAGCAGTATGTAACCAAAAAAGGTTTAATGAGTGTATGGTGACCTAAATATGCTTTTGCTCTTAAAAGTATCTAAAGAGGCCCCAAGGAATGGGCATAGCTCCCTACAAGTAATACGCATTTCAGCAAGTCACATGCAAGACTGCTTCTGAAGATTTGGCAGCTCCAAGTGGTTCGCACAACAGGTATATTTCATCTTGTTCACATGACATCAGTTTTCAAGGAGCTCTAATGGTTACCCTCTTCACTACTGAGGTCAATCTAAAAAGCCTGAATCCCACTGGTACTGCTGAATAAAGTAGGCCCGACTGAATCAATGAAATTTATCGACACTACCACACTACGCTCTTATAGCACTGCTATTCCACTTTAAATGCTGCCTCCAGTTGCATTCTGGGATTTGCAGTTTAAGGAGGGGCATTTAGCATTCTCAGCAAGAGAGCTCTTAGCCCTTACTGAACTTCAAGCCTCAGAATGCAACAGCAGGCAGTCAGAACAGTAGACGTGAAACAGTGCTACAAGAGTGTATTTCGATAATGTGGTGTGTATTGCCATTCAGAAACTGTTGTTGCCATTCAATAACAGGATTATCAATGGGATTCAGGGCTTTTTGTTGGGCTTTAAAAGCCAAGTCTATGGCCTGGTGCCCATTTAAATGGATATCTACTTTTATCACCAAACCACTTACAGTTTAACATTATTTCGTTCCCTGGGCATTTCAATGTTTTTAGCTTCTTACATTTGTTGTTTTATCTTTGATCTCTATTTTATTGAATTATTTCTGTTTTCTGATGGTACATGGTTTTTTTAATAAACCTTTACAACAAAATAAAAAGGGGCATTCCAAATCAACCACACACACACACACACACACACACACACACACACACTTTGGCTGACTGAACACATGCCCGTGATTTTATGATGCCCAAAAGCACTCCAAACCAAATATGAAAAGGCTATTTGATGTATTTACTACTAGGCAACACTTTCAGGTTTCTGGTACCTAAGTTTTCTTACAAACTAATCCCAGTCAATCAGAAAGCAGGAATAATGGCATTAGATGTTTATAAAGCTTTTGACTGTGTGGAATGGCCAGCATTAAAAATAACATTAAAGAAATTAGGTATGGGAGAAAAGTTTAGAGGATTGATAGATCAGTTATATCTAAATAATACAGCAGTAGTAACAATAAATGATGGAATAACAGAACAAATTTCAATTTCTAGAGGTACAAGGCAAGGATGCCCTCTTTCCCCGGTTTTATTTGCAATAATTATTGAAATATTAGCAAATATTATTAGGGAGGATGAAAATCTGGAAGGAATTGGGATGAGAAAACTGAATAAGATAAGTTTATTTGCAGATGACACCTTATTAACAATTAGAGACCCCTTGGAAAAAATGAATAATATGAAAAACTATTTAAAGGAGTTTGGAGAAATGACAGGATTACGAGTTAATTGGAATAAATCAGAGCTAATGTTGTTTAATTATTGAAAAACGGAAGAACAGAATTTTTTAACGGATGAAAAGATAGATGTAAAGGTAAAAGATACAATTAAATATCTAGGAATAAAAATTACAAAAAATTTACAAAAAATAGAGGATCAGAATTATAAAAAATTAAGAATAGAAATTAAAAGGAAATTAGAAGAATATAAAAATATTAAACTATCATGATTCGGTAGAACTGCATTAATAAAAATGAAAATTCTGCCTAAGATCAACTTTTTGTTCAGGATGTTGCCAATACAAATATCAGATGTTGAAATTAAAAATTGGCAAGTATTAGTGAATAATTATTGTAACGGGAATAAAAAAGTAAGGATTAATAAAAGATATTGGTATAAACCCCAAAAAGAAGGAGGTTTGGGTCTCCCAAATTTAAAACTGTACTATAATGCAAACCAAATAAGATATATTATAGATGGAATTATAGAGAAAGGGGAATTAGATTGGCTAGAGATGGAAACAACAGGAATAGAGGGAAAATTGGAAAATATATTTTTTAAAGAATTTACTATGAAAGAAATGAAGGAAATAGAAAACCCCTTTTTAAAGAATATATAAGAAATTTGGGGGGAAAATAAACAAAAAGGTCAAGAAATATATAGGATAAAAGAATGGATGAAGATAATGAGGGAGAAAGGGAAAATAAAGGAGAAATTGCAAGGATCAAAATTAACTTGGTATAATTGTATTCAATTGGAAAAATGGACAAAAAATTATGAGAAAAATATTGGAGAGATTAGAGAATATACAAAATGTGAACATTTGATCAGGCAAAGAGAAAGTATAGAGGCAAATGAAACTTTGAAAGGGGTCACAAGTGAAAGATATAAATTATTATTAAAATATAATGAGAAAGAAGATTATCTTAGGACAACATGGGAGGAGGACTTAGCACAAAAAATAAACATCCACGAATGGGGGAAAATTTGGACTCAACGCCATTTAAAATTTTATTCTATACGAATAAAGGAGAATTTTTATAAAATAATTTGGAAATGGTATTTAACACCTACCTGTAAGGTTAAGTTATATAAATAAGAATTATTCAAGGTGATGTTGGAGAGGGTGTCAAGAGATAGGCACTTATATGCACATGTGGTGGGGTTGTAGAACTGTAAGGAAATTTTGGCAAATTGTATTTGAAGAGATAAAAGAAATAACAAAAATTGATTTAGAATTTTGTCCAAAGATAGCTTTATTATCTTTATATGATAAAAACTAACTGCACCCAAGTTATAAAGGATCTAATTACAAATTTATTAACAGCAGCGAGATTAATGATAGCAAAAAAGTGGAAAGCCCAGGGAGATTTACAAATACAGTACAAGATTGGTATAGAGAGATATGGCAAACAGCAATTAATGATAAGTTAACTAGTGGAATTAAGTTTAGAAGAGGAATAATCAAGAGAAATGATTTCAAAGCAATATGGAAAACATTTGTATAAAAGGTTTTAGTAAAATAAGGAGGTGTCTTACCACCAGAGGAAGAGCTACTATTCTGGAGGTAGAGTAATAAGAAGATATTAGGCTCTGGTGATGGGGAGCACTTGGGGGAAGAGGGAAAGAGGGGCGGGGGGAATTATGAAAAGTATATGATGAAAAGAAATATGAATTAGATTTAGATAAAGTAGTAAAGAGTGGAATATACTGTAAAGGGATATATTATATGTATGGGGGATATTATGTAAAAGTTTTTATATATTATTGTAAGGCGAATTAACCAATATTTTGTTTTATCTATTTATTATAATAACATTTATTAATTTCATTCTACCAATAAATATTTAAAAATGGGGAAAAAACAACCCCTAATCCCAGTCACTGCAAGGCAAGCCTTCCCACAACTATTTACCGTAGATGCTTTGAGTTGTTCTGGATTTTTTCTAATTGAGTAATTTCTTTGGACAATCTCGCAATCTCTTCTTCTAGCTTTCTCTCAGTGATGTCAACTTGCTGGCACAGACGGGCAAATGTTGTGGCCATCTCCCTAAGAGTAAATCACAAAACTCAATTGATCAACTTGTTTCTCCTTGGAGAAGCTCCCAAGGGCAAACTGGAAAGAAGAGTTACATAGACTACAAAATTCTGTAGAATGGCTAGTAGCTGCTGGAGTGTGGGTACTGCAACTGAAAATTTTACTTGTGCACCCTGTTTGCAGCACCCTACATTGTAAGTTGCTTTGAACACCCATCAGGAGAAAAGTTGGATATAAATAAAACTTCATGGCACATGAACACAATGCTAGAATAAACAAAAGGGGGGTCTATTATGACAGCACTGAGGCATTAACTGTCAAAACAGCAGATACTAATCTTTTTCATTCCTACAAGAAACCTGCTTTTAAAGATAATGTCCAAAATCTGAATTGTAGGGCCAACTGCACAATTTATACCACAACAGAGCATCTTTGAGAGCAGTATGGAGTAGCAGTCTGGGTGCTGGAGTAGAATTCTTGAGGCCAGGGTTCAATTCCCCACTTAGTCATGGAAACCCACTGAGTTTAGTCAGCCATAAGGGTGGTCTAAAATATAAAGTGGAAATTTTCATCTTTGGTGAGTAGAAAGACTGGGAAGGTGTCAATGCTCTGTTAGGCAAGTTTGCAAGTATCATGGCTCTGTGTCTCAATGCACTTAACATGCCGACCTGACAACACTTGGTTTACCCTCCTTTGGGGAAATGAAAGGGGGAGAGAAACACTCTAAGTGCCACAGATGGAACTCAGCTAAAAATGACTGAAAAGAACTGGGTGAAAAGAGACAATCCAAAGAGGAAGAAAAGAAAAGGCCAGGATGGAAATGTAACCTTTCAGTATCATCAAATCATAGAAGAGACCACAAGGGCCATCCAATCCAACCAAATATCAATCAAAGCATCCCCGACAGATGGCCATCCAGCTTCTGCTTAAAGACCTCCAAAGGAGACTCCACCACACTCCAAGGGAGTGTGTTCCACTGTCGAACAGCCCTTACTGTCAGGAAGTTCCTCCTAATGTTGAGGTGGAATCTCTTTTCCTGCAGCTTGCATCCATTGTTCCGGGTCCTGTTCTCTGGAGCAGCAGAAAACAAGCTTGCTCCCTCCTCAATATGACACCCCTTCAAATATTGAAACAGGGCTATCATATCACCTCTTAACTTTCTTTTCTCCAGGCTAAACATCCCCAGCTCCCTAAGTCGTTCCCCATAGGCGATGGTCTCCAGATCCTTCACCATTTTAGTCACCCTCCTCTGGACATGCTCCAGTTTCTCAATGTCCTTTTTAAATTGTGGTGCCCAGGACTGGACACAATATTCCAGGTCAGGCCTGACCAAAGCAGAATACAGAGGCACTATTACTTCTCTTGATCTAGACACTATACTTTTATTGATGCAGCCTAAAATTGCATTGTCCTTTTTAGCTGCCACATCACACTGTTGACTCATGTTCAACTTGTGGTCTACATGGACTCCTAGATCCCTTTCACATGTAGTCTCGTTCAGTCAGGTGTCCCCCATCCTATACCTATGCATTTCGTTTTTCCACCCTAAGTGCAGTACCTTACATTTCTCCGTGTTGTTCATTTTAATAATAATAATAAAGCTTTTATTTATATACTGCTTTTCCTCCAGATCAAAGCGGTGTACATACGATAAGTGACACATGTCAAATGCAATATTAAAAACAGATTAAAAACAGTTATGAACAATTCAATTTTTAAAAACAGTGCAGTTAAAAATAGTCGGGATATCAGTTATGGGTAGTTGTCTTAACCTAGTTGGGGAATACTTTCTCTAAAGAGAATCAGGAGGATATGCTAACTGGAAGAGATAGGTTTTCAGAGCCTTCTTGAAGGCTTCCAATGTACAACTAAGTCGAATCTCCTCCAGGAGTGCATTCCAGTGAGTTGGAGCAGTCATTGTATAGGCTCTTTGGTGAGTCATTACCAGTCTCACCTTAGGGTGTTCAAGTAAAAATTTCCCCGTTGTTCTGAGAGTATGGGGCGGATTATGTAGGGAGAGGCGCTCCCTCAAGTAACTCGGGCCCAAGCCAAGTTTTGTTAGCTTTGGCCCAGCTTTCTAGTCTATTCAGGTCATTTTGAATTTTGATCCTGTCCTGTGGAGTATTAGCTATTCCTCTTAATTTGGTGTCATCTGCAAATTCGATAAGCATGCTCCCTATTCTTTCATCCAAGTCATCGATAAAGATGTTGAATAACTCTGGCCCCAGGACAAGCCCAGTGGGACCCCACTGGACACTTCTTTCCAGGATGAAGAGGAGCCATTGTTGAGCACTCTTTGGGTTTGGCCAGTCAACCAATTACAAATCCATGTTAACAGTTACCTTGTCTAGGCCAAATTTTACAAGCTTGTTTGCAAGAATGTCATGGGAAACTTTGTCAAAGATCTTCTTGAAATCAAGATATACTATATCCACAGCATTCCCTTCATCTACTAAACTGGTAATTTTATCAAGAGATCAGATTCGTCTGGCATGACTGTTTCTCTGAAACCCATGTTGACTTTTTGTGATTATGGAATTGCCATCTAGATGTTCATAGAATCTCTGTTTAATGATCTGCTCTAGACTCTTTCCTGGTATTGATTAAAGAAACGTTTCTATTCACTTAACATTCAGAAATGGAATCATCTCAATATACATCTGAGCAATATGTGCAGAAAGGCTGAGCAGCGAGTATGTAAGGAACTTCTCTCTTTGGAACTGAAGTTCCAAAACAAATCACAAAACAGCAAAGACGTACTGTTGCACCTGGTGACTACAGTTTGCACTTGTAAAGCTGACAATCAACTGCAGTTTTTCTGTGGCATAGTTTACAAACTGCTGCTTGAAGGCTCGTTCTTTGGCTTTGGTTGTCCAAGTGAGTCTCTCATAGAGATACAGCAGTCCGTACATACTCAAAGAAAGGGAGATGACTTTCCAGCCAACAGTTCTCCAAATCTGCAAAAGAGCACCAAGATCAGAACCTGAACAGGAGCTATCAAACATGTGAGTTAGACAAGTGAAAATATGTTAGAAAGCATTCCTTGGAGATAGGAAACTAGGACAAACAAACATTTACAAGAACTCATGGTGTGATCTTTGGGTATTTTTGACCTCAGTGAGAATTCCAATATATTACAGGGTGTAAATGTCTCATGACAAGTCACTGAATTTATTTTGGGGATGGGTGGGGGAATTACATAGCACATTACTGAATTTTGGGGATAGGGTTTACTATTGTGCAGGTGGCAATGTTCTACAAGGATATATACTGTCAGTCTGGCAATGCATACCTTCCGTAGGACCAAAGTGCATCTGGGAGACAAAAATATTTCACTGCTGAGTGTGAAATTGCCTCTCTTTGTAGGAGCAACCATAATCTGCTATGATCTTCACAGATAGCCACCTTCCTTAAAGGACCATATCTGCAACTGGAAGGATCCAGCTCTTTTGTAAAAAGCTCTGACACTTTGGAATTACTTCCTTAAAATATTCAAATGCCCCTCTGAGTGAGCATCTTATTTTATTATTGTTCCTGAATAGCATTTGATTGAAAGGCAGACACTGTTGCTTTTCACATGTTGTGTTAGTTTAAAAAACAAAAACCAGTTTATTACATTCAGTATGAACACTTTTAGGCTGTTTTGTTCTTTTCCAATTTTGTAAACTGCTTGGAGAAGCAGATTTTTAAAAAGTTTTAAATATGTATATAAACAAGAACTGCACACCAGGCTAGTGTGTTACTGAGTAGCCATAAGCAAAGGATTTAGGTTCTCATTACCCCCCTGTAATAAACAGGTCTTTGCTTTCAGTGATTTGATGATAAATCTAGAAGAGATGGAGAGAGAGGTGAAAATGCTCCTGTATAGCTGTCCTCAATTCACTATTCAATAAAGCAGATTTGGTCAGGGTACTCACCAGTCCTCCAACAATGATGACTGTCATGGAGGTCCGGGATGTCAGAGACGCCAGATTAGTAACCAGAGAGACCATGAGCTCCTCCTGTGATGCATTCTCTGCTGTCAGAGCTGGAGCACTGGGGGCACAAGGGGTGGAGGCAAGAGATCTAGGAATCTAGGGGAGAAGAATGCAAACTCTCAGACAAATCTACCTGGGGAATAGCTGGGTTTTAAGACAGGATTTCTTATTTTAATGTGGCCATGATCCGAAAGCAGAATTCAAAGGGACTGAACTACTTATAGGTACTGATATGAACAGAAAAAACATAAGCTTCATTCCTAACACATTTTAATATGGTTTCTTGCAAGTGCTTCACTGAAGTAAAATAGGGTTTGTTTGGGGTTTTTTTGCATCATGTAATTCAAACTCTAAGATCATTATACAAATTTTATAGGGCTTGCTAGTCTTCAATTGTTATTGTGCTATTTAATTGGACATAGCTCAGTCAAAGAATCAATGTGCTAATTATACAATTCAGGTGAACAGTCACCATTATTATTATTATTAACCTTTATTTATAAAGCACTGTAAATTTACACAGCGCTGTATATACAATCTTTTTAATTGGACGGTTCCCTGCCCTCAGGCTTACAATCTAAAAAGACACGACACAAAAGGAGAAGGGAGTGGTGGTGGGGAATAGGATCAGGTCCAGCAGATCTTCTCCACCTCCGAGGCCTGGATCAGGGGAGATGGACTGGAGGGAGGGCTTGACTTCTTAATGGATGGTTAATCACCACTGTTTGAGGGATCTTTGAGAACACACACACACAATGTAATGTAGTTGTTCTGCCGTGTAAGTGAATTGGGAATGACGCTTTTGTGCACAAAAGATTTCCACAGTTGCACAGATAATACTACTTATATCTGGTGGATTAGGTTCTATTTTGTGCAAGGGGCAAAACAAGCTGAAGCCATCTAGAGGAATCCGTTGAAGTACTCACTGTCAATGCTGGCTCTGCCATGGCTAAAAGGACTCTTTGGGTGTTTTTTGGCCCCAAAAAACGACTGACAAGGGCAGCCCAGCCCAGAGAAAATCGGAATGTGATATCTTCTTGGAAATCTGAACAAAGGCTGTGGCAGTTCAAATCGTAGCTGAGATCAAATTTCCTGCATGGAACTAGAACGTGGAGCTTATTCTGGACAGATGGAGGCAACAGGGGCTGCAGGTTTTCTAAAAAGGAGAAAGGCAGATAAAAAGTAAAGATGGACTGATTTCAAACCATGCAGCATTGAGTTCTGGCTATGTCTGATATTCATGTGTGCTCATTCAATGCATGTATTTTAGATGGCATAAGATTTTTTAAAATAAATAACTTGTTTTATGAAAGATCAGTTTTAAAAGGTAAAGAATAATTTTGTTTAAAACAAGGCAAACTATGGCTGCAATCCTGCATGCTTCAGTGCAGCATAGTAGTTCCCCATGAGGTCCTACACTAAGCTGAGCAATGAACTATCCCACCCCCAGACTTACTGTACAATCTCTGATGCCTCCTCAGCATATGGCCATTCTATGCCTTGTGGAAAGCAAGCAGGAATTGAGAAGCACCTGTAGCTAGATGTGAAATGAGAACATCAGCACTGAGCTCATGCAGTGGGAAACTAGTACCCTGGTAAGAACCCCAGGATTAGAGAACTAAGGACATCTATGTGATGTAGCTGCTTACCAGACAAAGAGGTCTGAGCCAGAAGAAAATAAAAAGGGAACTCTTTGGTTAGAACTGATCTTATTTCTGAATCTGTACACAAAGGAATAAGCAATGGGGCAGCCCTATTGTTCCTAAGACGTTTGGATTTGAAGCACTGTAATCAATACATCCCCACTCCAAGTATGCAGATAGAGGTTTGGAGATGGGTGGTTGGGAGAGACAGCGCAAGCAGAATGTAGGCATTCTGAGAGTTGATTACCAATCATTTCCTGTTGTGACTGAAGCATAGACTTGTTGACTTCACTGGAGCAACGGTCAGCCAGGTTCCTCCCCAAGCCCTCTTCTAGGTGCTTGTTGAGTTCCTAGCATTTGACAGAGAAAGCAAGCAGTTAAGCCAGCAGCCTGGCCAAGGTTCACTACTGAAAAGTCAGACACAGAAAAGTGCAAGCAGCAACGTGTGATTCCCCACCACCACCACCACCTATTTGTATGCCCATCTTTAGTCTCCTAACTGCCTGGTAATGCACAAAACCACTCAGCTCCTGAACTGCTTCACCTGCATGAGGGGCAGGATAAAAATAATTAGTAAGCTTTCATTTGATGGAAGCCTCTCAAATGTCCCTCGCCACTGTAGCAGGGTTGGCTGCAAACATTTTGCTCTGACACAACACCAAATACTGTCCCACTCCCAAAAGGTATCGTGCCCAAAGCTAGCCAAATTAATTTGGTACCCGAGACAGAAAATGCCAGAAGCCCCCTTCCTAGCACTAAGATACAATAATAAAGTAAATAACTATCCTTTTTATGACACAGAAAAACTGCAACCTGAGGGGTTTGTCTCACTCTGCTTAAAAGTACATAAGTTAAAAAAAAATCCCCAAATTCAGGTTTAAGAGTAGCCAGCGGGCCAATTATTTCCCGCTGCCTTCTCTGCTGTTTGCATACCTGAGATTTCTAGTCTCTAAATGGCACATTAAGTAGTAGTTTGAGCGCTGAGTACTCTCAACAATTTTTAGTGGTGAACAGCCAGTAGCATGTCATTAGAACACCTACTATTTCCCTAGACATATCTCAAGGTACAACATAATAAACTATTAATATAATAACATTATATTATTTTGCATGTACTATCCTAACATAATACAACCAATTTCTAGGTAGTAAATATTTTAGGCTTAGTAGCATTTCACACAAAACTTCATTTCTTAGGGGTCCTTCTCTGACAAATTAATTTCACCACTCTAGCTGACTAAACTGACAATGGAAGCCGTGTAATTCACAATTTCTCCCTGATCAAAGAAGCAGCATTTGGAGTGTGTGCATGTGTGTGTACGATGTCAGGCAGGTAGCCATTTTTTTCCTGCTCATAAGACAATGTTTGCCTTCCTCAAAATGCAAATGTTTTCTCTACAAAACAATAATTGAGTCATAGCTGACACTCTGCTTTTTAAACAGTCTCCTCCCCTGCCAGTATTCATTTGTTACATATTGTCTTGTCTGTGTTTAGAAGTGAAATTAACTGTATATTATTAATTTAGGTCAAGGATAGTAATTGGCATTATTAAAATGATTCAAAACCAACAGGAATCTCAAACAGTTTTTAAAAAAGAGGAGCAAAGATAGATGACCATTGGCTCCAGCTTAATTTGGCCCACAAACCTATCTCAACTGACCACACTCTTTCTCCATTACTATGACCTCCTTCATTTAATCTCCTGTCTTTAGTTTTTGATTAGCTAATTTGCTTTCTTTCTACGCTAACTATTGGAATGTGGTAGATATTTGTGTTCCAGCTTCCTTGTGCTCTCTAAATGAACTTCTGGTCACCTGCTAAGCATTTGAGAACAATAGAACCTAATAATATTTAGCTTAGCAGAGTGAAGAACTAAGGTAGTAGGAGCTTGGAGTTCATGCAGATCCAGAAACCTTTTTTTATCCCTCAGCAGGGGATATGTGTTAATCTTTAGAAGTAGATCTTTGAAGCTTTCAGTGGTGTCTTAAATGTGTGGATATGTGAGAGGAGGAAAGGCAAGGACTGAAATTGGAAAAAATAACAACTCTGTAATTCTACCCAATTTCCATCTTGACCACACACATCACTGCCTTCAGTGAACCTTCAAGTTCCACATAGCCAATGTAGCCCTTGGGGCAAAAATGGTTTCTTGACCCTTTTGCAAAACCTCTTGAGATTATTAGTTTTACTCCTTGATTTCTTTATAGCATATGAACCAAATAAATATGAAAGCAACAATTTATTCTTTTCTAAATCATAAAAAATAGATGGGTTCACATAATGTGTTCCCCCCATTACCATTCTGACCAACTCTGTATTAAAGCAATAACAACAACATGTGGACTTCAAACCAAAGGGGGTAGCTAACACATAAAATTAACTACTGTAAAAAAAATTAGGATGCTAGGGAAGCACAGAACTGAAACCAACTTACACCTGCAACAGAACTTACACTTTTATATAGTTTCAAGACTTGTGGGGATGGGTGAAAATCAGAGTTAAATTCGTTTACCAAAACAGAAAGTCGACAAATTTCCTCAGTCATGGCAGAAGACACCTGGAAAAGATGAAATGTGTAGTGGACAAAAGCAGCATGAAAAAGATATTTTAAAAAAACTTATGTGGTGGTTATTTTAAAACTATATTTTGGAGAATTATGCCTCTCTGTCATATATGCTTTTAAAAAGTGTGTTCAAAGTCCTTTATATAAACTACTTCAGTAACCTTTAAGTTATGAAACTGCTTTATACCAATTTAGATGTTTCATTTGTCTAGCCCAGAACTGTTTAATATCTTCTCTCTGGCATCCCAGACAGATCAGTCCCAGATGTAGTACACAAGATTGTTCAACAAGAATACTACAAACTGAACCCAAGCTCTACTCCATATGATATTTATTCCATTCTATAGTCTGCCCCTATTCCTTAAAACCCCATAAAACCAATCAATAGTAGCTCCTCTATTATTGATGTGACAAAACACTTTGGTCTGAAACAGAGGACTGTTTTAGGTTTCTCTGTGAATCCCAGATCATAGTTCCCATTTATAGCCACTCTGCTCTACTCCTAGGAAGTGGTAAGTACTTATTAATTTCAGTTCCAGCAGCAGAGGTCTTTAAAGACTTGATAAGTTCATTAATGTCACACCAAGATTTTATTCATTAACTATTCAGTTTCTGAGGAATCAGCAACATACCTTGTTTGCAACTTCCTCTGTAACCTCTTTGATTTTATTCTTTATATCCTCTGTTAACAGGTTGAGCTGGTTTCGTACAAATTCCAGTCTGTCCTTCTGATCCTCTCGCTCTTCCATTGAATGAACTCTAAAGTAGCAGAAAGGCAGCCATCAGCCTGTATCTATATATTGAATAGTCCAAAAATACAGTTGTACAGGCCAACTGAGCACATAATTACTGTTATCGCTCTGGCTTGACAGGGTCAACACAAAGCTAGGCTCAAGGATACAAACTAGAACAAGAGGCTTTGACTAGTTACCATATATGTTAATCTCTTCCTTGTTTTGCAATGAACACACAATACCATGATAAGGGAAGAGGAAGGGGCTCCTTTATGACAGACAATATGGATCTCCCCCTTGTATAAAGATGCCCCCACCAACAGTCCATGTTCTATGCAACAAGTTACAGGGAGTCTTGCCCTCCCTTTCATCGCCTTCTCTCTCTCTTTTAAAGTCTACAGAACAAATAAAAACGCCATGCAAATAAAAAGACAAAGCAAGTGATGCCACTTGTAATGCTCACCTTGAGCTTATGCACAGCCCACTTGTGAATCCTGGCCTTTAGTTAAAGATCAATTAAGTTAAAGTTTAAACTAGTGTGGCAGTATACACAGAATACTCTGCTGGCCCCATTTAAACGCCTATTCTCAAATTGGAACAGAACGGTTTGCTTGGATGCTGATGCATGAATTTTAAATAGACAGCAAATGGCCAAGATCTAAAAACAAAGGTTTCACATTATTTGGGACCCTGGGATCTCAGCTAAGGTAAAATCAAACAGTTATTTGGAAAAGCCAAAACTTTCCTATTCTGTATGTGAAGGGACAAACCAAAAAAGATACTGTACCCACCTCTTGCCAGCATTGGATTAAGGGCTGTATACATCCTGATAAAGGAAGAAAGGTCAGTGCCACCCAGGGGCCTTTTCCAGCTTAGCTAAACAATGTGAACACAACAGAAGAGGCCTACCTTTGGTTGGCTGCTGCCACGTTTATGCTGTCCATAATATTTTTCACAGTATCTAGGATCTGTTTAGCTCTGATAGTGTGCTGCTCAAACTTGGTTTTCACTGCTGACTGCGAGATACACTCCTGCGAGAGGCCCAAGCCACAATACACATTACTGCAATTCCATCACCAAAACAATCTGGAATTTCTATGTCAGAAACCATTCTGCTGCTACTTAAATCAACTTTTTAAAAAATGAAATAAGATAAAGAGAACAAAAGCAAAATGAACAAAGTAAGATGGAAAGCAAAGTCATAACTCTATTAAACAGTAAGTGAGTGTTATCCATTATAGTCTAGCTACAGTAATGTGCAAGGGGCAAAAGAAAAGAATTACAGTGGTACCTCGGGATATGAAATACCCAGCTTACGAATTTTTCGGGATACGAATAAATCCCATAGGGATTTATTGTTTCGGGTTACGAAAGTTTTTTCGGGTTACGAAAAAACTCCGGCGCTGTTTTAAATGGAGCCGCGGCAGAGCCGCGGCTTTTTTCCCCATTAGCGCCTATGGGTTTTCGGCTTACGAAGGCTTTTCGGGTTACGAAATTAGCCGCGGAACGAATTAATTTCGTAACCCGAGGCACCACTGTACACAAGCAAGGCATTATGATTAATGTAGATCCACTGGCATTAACCAGTCACCCAGCATTTCCAGATGGGTTTCTCAACAAGAGTTATTGTGCACATAATGGCTTTATGTGTAGAGGTACACCTGTAATATATAAGTGTAGTAAAATAGGTACTCTGGTCAGACAGCTCTGACTGTTTTCAGCTCCCATGGAAATGTATGCCTTAGCAAATACAGGCTTGTCTCTGCTTAATATATGAAATGAACCTGCTGATCATGGTAATGTGCTGCAGGAATCTGGAAACTTTAGATGTCAGCTTATATGGAACAGAGGATATTGCTTTATATCAGATTGCTTGTGCACTGAGCCCAGAACTCTGTTCTGGTTGGCAACAGCTCTGTAGTGTGTTGGAAAAAAAACCTCTCCCATCATTTACCTGGGACCCTTCTAATTGGAAAACCAGGAAATGAGCCAGAGCTTTCTGCATGCATGATATTTATCACAGCGCTTAGTCTGTCCCCAAATATACAAACACCATGTATGCTACCTTGGATTCATAGAAATATAACAAGCAAATAAAACAGGAATGATGTGCCAGTCCAAAGAAGAATGATACTAAATCCATTCCCATTAATTAAGTGGTAAAAGAATCTGATTAGCAAGAATTAATACAAATAGCTAGCATGTGTGGGGGTAAAGTCAGAAAAGCTAAAGTGCAGAATGAACTCAGGCTTGCTAGAGAGGTTAAGAACAATAAAAAGGTCTTTTTTGGTTATGCCCATAACAAGATAAAGAAAAAGGAAATGGTAGGGCCACTGCGTGGAGAAGATGGCAAAATGCTAACAGAAGACAGAGAAAAGGTAGATTTACTCAACACCTTCTTTGCCTCTGTGTTCTCAGAAAAGGATGCTCAACCTGAGGATAATGAAGCAGAGGACAGAATAGGGGAATTTCAGCACAGAATAAGCAAAGAGATAGTACAGGAATATCTTGTTAATCTAAATGAATTTAAGTCTCCAGGACCAGATGAACTACATCCAAGGGTATTAAAAGAACTGGCAAACGTAATATCGGAGCCATTGGCAATAATCTTTGAAAACTCCTGGAGAACAGAAGAAGTCCCAGTAGACTGGAGGAGGGCAAATGTTGTCCCCATCTTCAAAAAGGGGAAAAAAGAGGATCCCAACAATTATCGTCCAGTTAGTCTGACATCAGTACTAGGAAAGATTCTACAGCAGATCATTAAACAGAGAGTCTGTGAACATTTAGATGGCAATTCCATAATCACAAAAAGTCAACATGGGTTTCAGAGAAACAAGTCATGCCAGACAAACCTGATCTCTTTCTTTGATAAAATTACCAGCTTGGTAGATGAAGGGAATGCTGTGGATATAGTATATCTTGATTTCAGTAAGGCCTTTGACAAAGTTCCCCATGACATTCTTGCAAAAAAGCTTGTAAAATTTGGGCTAGACAAAATAATTGTTACATGGATTAGTAATTGGCTGACCAGCTGAACCCAAAGGGTGCTCAACAATGGCTCCTTTTCATCCTGGGGAAAAGTGACTAGTGGGGTGCCACAGGGTTCTGTCCTTGGCCCAGTGCTATTCAACATCTTTATCAATGACTTAGATGAAAGAATAGGGAGCATGCTTATCAAATTTGCAGATGACATCAAATTAGGAGGAATAGCTAATAGTGCAGAGGACAAGATAAAATTCAAAATGACTTTAATAAATTAGAAAGTTGGGCCAAAGCTAACACAATGAATTTCAATACAGAGATAGGTATATTATTGAACTTGGGGGGGGGGAATGAAATGCACAGATATAGAATGGGGGACACCTGGCTGAACGAGACTACATGTGAAAGGATCTAGGAGACCATGTAGACCACAAGTTGAACATGAGTCAACAGTGTGATGTGGCAGCTAAAAAGGCCAATGCAATTTTAGGCTGCATCAATGAAAGTATAGTGTCTAGATCAAGAGAAGTAATAGTGCCACTGTATTCTGCTTTTGTCAGGCCCAACCTGGAATACTGTGTCCAGTTCTGGGCACCACAATTAAAAAAGGACATTGAGAAAATGGAGCGTGTCCAAAGGAGGACGATTAAAATGGTGAAGGGTCTGGAAACCATGTCCTATGAGGAACGACTTAGGGAGCTGGGGATGTTTATCCTGGAGAAGAGGTTAATGGGGTGATATGATAGCCCTGTTTAAATATTTGAATGGATGCCATATTGAGGAAGGAACAAGCTTGTTTTCTGCTACTCCAGAGAACAGGACCTGGAACAATCGATGCAAGCTCCAGGAAAAGAGATTCCACCTCAACATTAGGAGGAACTTCCTGACAGTAAGGGCTGTTAGACAATGGAACAAACTCCCTCGGATTGTAGTGTAGTTTCCTTCTTTGGAGATCTTTAAGCAGAGGCTGGATGGCCATCAGGTGATGCTTTGATTGAGAGTTCCTGCATGGCAGGGGTTGGACTGGCCCTTGTGATCTCTTCCAACTCTACGATTCTATAATTCTTTGATTCGCCCATTTGACAAAGCGAGTGACAATTCTCAAATGCTCCTATCTTGTTTTACCGCACTCAGGGTTTGGGATCTTAGTCCTACTCTATCCAGTTGATGGCAGAAAGATAAAATAAAAAGTAAACAAAAAAGAAATGCAAAATAATAGTTAATAAAAATTCCTTGATCCTCGATGAAGCAGATCTAGAAATCAGCAATGAAAAAGCAAGAGGTTCAAATATAAACAGCACATTGTTAGAGCTAGACAAGATGTGTAGGAGAGTCATATTCCAGACAGGCAAAAAGGCAGAGGGTGAAAGGGTTATGATTTCATGCCCACGTACTACACAATCAGAAAATCCGTAGTAGATAGCTATAAGAAGTACAAAAGTTAGTAATGTCTAGGGAAGAGAGATAGAAAATGTAAAAGAGAGGAAGTTGATTCAAGCAAACTCAGTCATCCACATTATCAGAACATATGGGTGACCATACCAAAATCTGCCCTTTCCCCAATAAATAATGCAGCCAGACAACACATGACATCATATGAAGAAGGTCCTGGAATCTGTGACTAGCATCTCCAGTTCAAAAAGGGAAGAACTGTGTACTGTAATTAGCTCCCCACAATTGGCCATGATAGCTCAGGTTGCTTCAAGCTGCAGTCCAACAACATCTGGAGCACTACAATTTGCCCACCTCTGAGTTAAAACAATCTCAGCGCTGTGCAAATCTACAGAGCTATATAAATAAAGCATAATAATACATTACAGTAACTCTTACATTGAAACAACACCCACTTATTGCTCTAAGTCAAATTCTGGGTGTCTTTTCAGAACAAGAAAAACAGTTCAACACACTTAGGGAAAACAAAAAGAACGCTCAGATGTAAATTTATTTCATAGCAGAACTCTGAAAATAATCTCAGTTGTCTCCCCCCAAAAAGGTTTAGTCCTTTAAGGGGCAGAGTTTTAATACCCTTGCCCAATATGTGTCTACATGAAGCAGTGGTTCTCAGTCTCTGGCCCTGCTCATGATCTGGACTTCAGCTCCCAGAATTTCTCCCCACTGGCCAAAGCTTTCCCACAGCTGGAGCTTCTGGAAGCTGAAGACTAAAAAATATGGTACAACAAAGAGTGAGAACCATTAACATAAAGGAAGCATACCATAGATACAGTTCCATTTCTTACCAGAAATGTTTATGTTGAGGGAGGGAAAGCTATTTTCTACCCCAGAAGACTGTCCTCAGGAAAACCTCTAGAGCAATGATGGTGAACCTTTTAGGGGCCAAGTGCCCAAACTAAAAGGTCTTCAGTACCAGGTGTTACCCAATGTTGGGGGCAAGACTTCCGCTTTCTGGGGGTGTGCCTTCCACCTTCTGGGCATGTGACCTCTGTGCTCCATGTGTCAGGACTCCCAGGGTGGTATTCCCCCTGCCCCCCCCCCGGCCTTCAGCTGCCTCTCCAGAGACAACTGGGGGGCTGGGGGGCAGGGGGAAGAAAAGGAACAGGCACATGCCTCTTCCTCCCCTCCCACGTCGTTCCCAGTCTACAGCTGGCTCCAGAGAGTCAACTAGGGGCTGGGAAGGGTCAGAAAAGAGGAGGAACATCAAGCGTGCCTCTTCTTCCTCCTCTCCCTGCACTGTTCCTAGCCTCCAGTTGCCTCCGAAGAGGCAACTGGAGGCCGGGAATGGTTGGAAAGGAGGAGAAACAGGCATGTGCCTCTTCCTCCTCCTCTCCCCCTGCCATTCCTGGCTTCCAGCTGCCTATGAAGAGACAATTGGAGGCCAGGAAGGAGGAGGAACAAGCATGCACTTCTTCCTCCTCCTCCCCTTGCCACGTGCTGGGGAAAATGGCATCACATGCCATCTCTGACACAGGTTCACCATCACAGTTCTACAGTATGTAATGCTCCCTTCTGCTTTAACCAATGTAGTTAGAATTAGTGAAAGAGATATATCACAGTTATTTGAATGCAGAGCCTCCCTGTGAGTTTAGTCTCCCAGGATGAAAGGAGACACCTGAAGCCCAGTCTAGGCACCTCTTTAGGGAAATCCTGGAATAAGGTGAGTGTGTTTAAGCAATCATAACTAGCAATTCTTATTACACAAAGTGGTATTTAAAAAACCCCGCTGGTTTTTTATGGTTACCATATATGGTTAACATTTAAAAACAACTGAAATCGTACAGTCTTCACACCAAAATCACCAAGAAGTGCTTGCCTATGGCAATGCTCAATATGGTGGAAGTAACACTGATACAGGAAAGTGCTTATTGGGATTTGCTACATTATGGAGGAGGTAATGTTTCACATTGGCCCTGATATAGAAATGTCACTGTTTTAACCCCACTCCCAAAAGACAACTGGTTTAGATGCTCAGAAAATTTACCTCAAATATCTTCTCAAAATGTTGAAACTCTTGGAAACGTGTCTGAAATCCTTCAGCAAGTGCAGCACCTAGAAAGCATGAAACAGAACATAAATTATCAGAAATTCTGCAGAAAATGCCTACTCTTTAAAATTTAAGACATTCTAAAAAAGATGAGTTGCCAAGAAATACAACACTGGATAAAGAAGACTTCACATCTGATACATACATACCTGACTCAGGCATGCCCTGGGCTTTGTGCTTTCTAGCACTAAGAACTTCCTTGGCTGAAACAAAGAAGATTCTGTTCCGGGCCTCAGAAGCATCCACAACTTTGAGTTCATTTACTAAGAATGTCAGACAGCGCTCCATGTGTTGCTTGCGTACCTGCAGAAAGGCAATAGCAGAAGCATGTCAGGACACTCATTAATTTACAAAAAGGAAATAGTTAATTCAGCTATAAAGTCTTTCTGGGTAGCAGTACATAAAGAAACAGGGTAGCTGCCAAACACAGTGCAATTTTTTTTCTGCCTTCTGCTTTTGGATATATATTAAGTCTTTATGCCTGATGTCTTCATATTATGGGATCCTTACCCATGCCAATTATTATTAATTGGCATGGAACAATGCCAATGTATACTGTGATGTCATCAGGACATGGACAACTTCTACCTTAAACAGAGGTTGGATGGCCATTTGTCAGAAGTGCTTTGATTGTGAGTTCCTGCATGGCAGGGGACTGTACAGGATAGCCTTTGTGGTCTTTTCCAGCTCTATGATTCTATGATTCTACTGCTAGTATGGTGGCTTAAGCTGGGAAGACCTCTGAACTCACTTCAACAACTCAGCAGACTCCTTAAGTGAGTTATATTCTTAAATACTGGCCCAGCACATTTGCACTTTTCCTTCAGAACAATAATGGAAGAATTGTAACTCACATCCTCCATGTATTCAGGCTCTGCTGCAGAAGCATCCCAACGGTTATTAAGGATGAAGATGTTTGGTTTAGAAAGTTTCTCATTTACTTTGTGAAAAAACTGTTTTTCCTAAAAGAAAAAGAAGAAAGAGGCACACTAATTCCAGGATCTTCCTACAGCAGAAAATAAGATGGGAAGCAGAGCCATACCATCAATCTTGCTGAAAAGGCAATTTCATTGAACTCCATAGAAGTAGCAGAGATAGAAAGCAGAGAAGCTTCATCATACGGAGAGCTTGGTTTTAACAACCTCTCTCCCATTCCCTATTCTGCTAGTACACACAATGTATACACCTCTGGAAATCTCTACGGAAAATTTAAAAATTACCCTAACAAAAGATGTCAAAGAATCACACTGGCTGCTCACAGATGTACACCTCTTGTTATCATTCTTCCTCTCCATTCAAATCATTAAATAATTCATTTCCAGAAATTAATAGGCATGACAAGCCACCTTTGGCCTCTAATTTGTAACCTCACTTCAAAAACAGAGACTGCTGAATTTTAATCGACATACTTCTTTTTTAATGTCAGCAGTCATGCAAAAATCCAAGTGCTCTGAAGATCCTAACAAGCACTCTTGTAATTTCAGTAGTTATTTCTGACTTTGAAGCATCATTAAGCCAAGCAAGCCATTGAATGATACAGCAAGTGCAACCACTCTGACGGTGTTGTTAGAATAACTTCCTCACAATGGACTCCACCAGCAAATGGAGCTGTCCTTTATACTGGCTTAAAGTAAACCTACAACTTTTATAAAGTACAGAGCACAGTTATACTGAGCATTTTTCTTCAGACACTGGTATGGTGATGTACTACAGTTTCTACACAGGCAAACAGAGTTTGTCCAACTTTAATAATAAATAGAATGGAACAGCATCATATATCTCAGGAGTCCCATCTTATAGACAGAGCTCTGGATATTCATTACAGTTAACAGCATTTTAAAAAAATTTCAGTGTTAAACTACAAGGAAGACAAATCAACAGCACCTTTAAACAATAATGACTTACTGTATTCATGAGAGTTGACTCTGAATTAGCAACTAAGACAAAGACATCAGCATCTAGACAAAATTTATCAATCCAGCTGTCCAACTCTGTGGTGACATCAGTACCAGGGCTGTGTAATAAAGTCAGAATGTTACTTGGCCATAGGGCAATGTTCTTCCAATTTAAAATTACAAACAGGTAAGATATCTATATCTCATCTTTTTAAGCCAGAAATAAACCATAAACGCTTATTAGGCTAAGATAGAAATGCGTCTTTTCATCTTGTAGAGATCCTCCATTCCCATGAACAAAACACAAATCTGAGCATCATCCATTAACTACCGTTTCCATTTGGTCTTAAATGGGAACCTATAGTTAACAGCTCTGGACAAAGACATGATAATAAATCATGGTTTAAAGTTAACATGATATCCTAACATTTTCCAAAGTTGTTAATAATAGTTTTTGTGGGTTCAGATAAAACAAGAAACTATAAAGTGTTGTAAACTTACTTTCTACTAGGTCAATGTAATCATCCTAAAACTAGCAACATAATTAGCAGTTGTCAAAAGCCAAGGGCGGGTTACAGACCGCCTCTTTGAGGCGAGCTGCACCTGCCCCTTTCCCCGCCGGATCGGGGCCGGAGCTGCCAGAACGGCACCTGCTGAGGCCCCGATCCGCCGCTTTTCAGGCTGCAGGGAAGCAGCAAAATGCCGCTTCCCCGCAGCCTGAAAAGGGGTGTCCTTGGGGCTTCAAGCCCCAAGGACACCCCGCGGCGGTGGGGGGGGGAGGGGGAGAAAGGGCGCTTGGCCCCTTCTCCCTTGCTTCTCTGGCGCAGCCGTCTGAAGGCTGCGCCCAGCGAAGCAAAGCGGCGCCGCAGCCAGGAAGGAGCTCCAAAAACGGAGCTCCTTCCTGGTCCGCGAAAGGGCGCCCTAGCACCCTGTGCGGATTGTGGCGTCACGTCCCGCCGCCCTCTAGAGGCGGCGCCGCCGTGCGTCCTCACGGCGGCAGCCGTATGGAAGGGCCGCCGCCGTTTAGGTGTGACGAGCCGCACTAGGGTTAGGCGGTGCAGAGCACCACCTTTGTAAACCCTAGTGCGTGCTCGTCACGCACTAAATGCGGTCTGTAACCGGCCTAGGATTATTAAGATGTGAATAAAGAATATCAACATAGAGCATCTTTTCAGGCCACATTTTGGTAATCAGGTGCCCATTTTACTTGACTGTCCACGTGTGCAGTCTTTCAAGAATAGTGTGCATTGTTGCTTCCTACACAAAACCACTAAAGATCAGCCGAACTGGCTTCCTGCAATGTCTGAACGTGAGGACTGCTTTATGCTGGTATGTACTTATACAGAACTTTTGAAGACTAGAGCATGTCACATACCAAAAATGGAAACTGTAGCTAGGACAGAGTGATTTGCCTAGACCAAAGCAACCCCAAACTAGGCCAACGTTAACATGGCCAGGGAAAACAGCAACTGTACAGAAAAAAGATCCTGTCTGATCTTGGAAGCTAACCAGGTCGTCTGATTATTCCTTGGATGGAAGACCACCAATGAATACCGGGACTATAGCCATATTTCGAAGAGGGAAATGGCAACCCCTCAGAGTTTCTTGCCTAGAAAACCCTATTAATTCATGGGGATGATATAGCTGGCAGGTGTTGAAGGCATGCGTGCACCCAAGAAGAAAGTTTCCTTTACTTCTGTGAAACAAGGAAAAACATCCTGGTGGACAGAAACATGTTTATATTCCTTCATGAGTGCGCCCTTTTTACGTGGGGGGGATCCGTTCCGGACCCCCCCCCCATTAAAAACAAGCATACTCAAGCCCCATTGAAAGTAATGGGGTCGGGCATGGCGCAATGGTGCGGCGGTGTATGTGCGCACCGGCACCCACCCCATTACTTTCAATGGGATGCGCACCCCAAGCGCTCCCACGCGGCTTATCTATGCTGAAAGCCACGTTAGTGCGTCCACTTATGACGTGGGTGCACTGTTTGTCAAGGATGTAACAATGATCAAATCGGAGAGTGTTCACTGCACAGGAGCATGTTTCTGCTCCAACTTGATCTTGGCTTTGTCTTCACTCTTACACAATCTCTAGTCACTGACTTGGCCTTTGAGCCC
>NC_056524.1:261340345-261341417 GCF_019175285.1 Sceloporus undulatus | reverse complement strand
GAAATATTGGAGGGTATGTATATGCAGACAATATTTTTCAGACATGCAAAGCAAAGCATATTTTGTCTTTAACATGCTAATGTTAGAAACACTGCTAGGCAACACTTCTAAAACTCCTGCTATTAATATGAGCTACTTCCAACAAGACATGCTGAGGATCACATTAAACAACAGATTCACCATTTCATTTTTAGCTTCAATTGCCTAATTCTGGGTTGCCCTTTTAATTGGTGTACAGAGTTAAGTTTGAAAGCTACTGCCTATCACATTAGCAGATTGATTTCCCTGAAGGGTTTCTAGTAGGACATTCCTTAGACATTACATACCTCAACAGCAGCTTTGGCTCTTTCAAATTCTTCTTCCAATGAATGGTTTCGTGACAGGAGGGCACCTCCCCAACGTTGCTCTTTGGTAGATCGTACCTATAATAAGAATAAAAAAAATACAATATGCTGGTAGCATTGTTCATAAGAAGGAACTGTTGTGATAAAGAAAGAACCAGTATGGTTGAGTGATCAGTGCTGAACTATCCAATATCCATACTTGCCATGTATATCTCCCAATACCTTCATTGGCACCAACTAAAGTAAGACAGGGCAAACTTTAGGGATCCACATGACAATTTTCAGGCCCCAGCCCCTCTACACAAACCCCAAAGTGACCAGAATGTACCTTCTAGTTTGAACAGCAAAACATCTGTGACTAGTTTAAAAGAGAAACACACTTTTTGGGTTAGGACAAGGTATACATATGTTTGCAAGGGATCTAGAACAGAGCTAGCTCTCCAGATGTTTGAGACTTCAGGCCCCAGAACACAGCCCCCTGTATTCTCCTCCTCTTTCTTCCCCAGCAGTCCAGCAGCTGAATCCGTTCTCCCTGAAACCAACCCTGATCAAGACTGCTGCTTCCCTGCCACCACTCACAGGCTGAAGATTACATGCCTACCACTGCCATGAGGGGAAATATATGGAACAATTTCCTGTAATACTCCATTCCTCCTCTTTTTGTTGTTGCTGATTGTTTAAAAATGCATGCTTGTTAGAGGTCTTTGCATTTTAGCCTTGCATCCCCA
>NC_056524.1:261336410-261340245 GCF_019175285.1 Sceloporus undulatus | reverse complement strand
GCCATAGTTTCAGCAGGGTGTACCTTTTCATGTAGGGCCAACCCCAGCGCAGCAGTTGAGGTACTGGGGCTTGTATGTGCATTGGGATGTCTTCAGATACTGAGCAGCTGTATCCAATAGGCCCTTGTCAGAATCCTATACATTTTAAACTTCAGTGGATTCAATGGGTACTGTAAAGGTTTCAGCTGTATGGGATATATCCACACTGCAGAAATAATGCAGTTTGACACCATTTTAACTACTACTACTACTAGTAGCAATAATATGCTTTTCCCCAAAGTTGGGACTCAGAGCGGCTTGCAGTTTAAAAGAACAGTGCAATGACTCAGTCCTTTATAGTTGTAGAGGTATTCAGCCTGGTCTGTCAAAGAGCTCTGGTGCCTCGCTAAACTACAAATCTTAGGATTTTATAGGATAGAGTCATGGTAGTTAAAATACGGCCAGACTGCTTTATTTCTGCAGTGTGGATACGCCTATGGTGTCTAGCAGTGTATATACGGTCAGAGACATGCTGAAGGCTGAACAGAAAGCTGCATAAGAGCTTATATGTTTTGAAGACCAAAATGTATTGGTCAATCAAGGTATTATTTAAATCAACTTGTCACTGCATTATTACAAAGCACCAGCTGCTTTATATAAGCAAAGAGGACTTAAGTGTAACTGAGTTAGCATTTAATGAAATAATGCGTTGTCCATCAGTCCTATTGCTATATTCATTAAATAAATTGTTGAGTTATTCAGAAAAGTGTCTCTGTAGGAGAGCCTAGCTGCTTTTCTTTTCTGTTTCAGGAAGGAGAGAGGATTTGATAATATTGAGATACAACACTTCATTGCAAAAAAAGCTGATCTCCTTTTTTCTCATTCTTGGAAAACAAGTGTGCCTACAACTACAGAAGCAAATGAAGAAAATGAAGGTATGTCTACAACGAAGACTATACAGTTATAACACTTATCAAGATTAATGAGATATCTTTTATTTGTGTGTGTGTGTGTGTGTGTGTTTATTTATAACCAAGACTTGAGATAAGAGATATGAATGCAGTGGGGATGGAAATCCGATTTTGTTTGGTTTGAGTTTTTTGCTCCATTCCCCTATCCCTCCAGTCATGGTCTAGTCAGATATGATAAATAAGTAATGTTTTTCAGATCTATCTGGAATAGTTTTTTCAAATGTTGAAAGAGAATACAGCAGACTAGATGCTGTGCACAGAGATGCAGATGTATCACCCAGTTCCATAATATCTACATCTCCCAATGCTACTCTCACCCATCCACTTTGTAAGCAACACATCCCACAAAACACAGCCATTTCCTTGTTGTCACAGAGCAGGGGATCAACAGAGACACACCCAGCTGTTTCCTGTACCTGGATGTGCTGCAAATATGTCCAGCGTGGTAGAGTGGTTGGAGCATTGGACTATGATTCTGGAAATCAGGGTTCATATTCCAGCTCAGCCATGTTAACCCACTGGTTAACCTTGGGGAAATCACAGTGTCTCAGCCTCAGAGGATGGCAGTGGTAACCCCACTCTGAAGATACTTGCCAGGAAAACCCTATGATAGATAAGTTGGAAACAGCTTGAAGGTGCACAACAACAACATCATTAGCACAGGCATTCTGAGGAATCCCAGAGGTCTCTGTGGATGCCTGTCGCAGCACATCCAACTACGACAAAATAGCAGCTGCGTCTTGCTGCTTATCTCTCCATTCTCCAACAACATGAAAATGGTCATGTTTGGAGGGCCACGCTCCTTACAGGGTGGGTTTAGAAAGTTGATTTTGGTGCAGGACCAAATCTGGATATCATCCATACCACAGTGGTGGGGCTTTTATTCAGTACACCAGTTTCTTTGTCCTTACTTGCCTCAGGTGTCATAAATGTTTCAGTGTACACATGGTTAACACATTAACATATATGTGTGTATTATGTGTGCAGTACTTCCATATGAGAAGTCCACAAAGCTTAAAAGTAGAAGTTCAAACTCAGAAGTTGCTATGGAATTTTCAGATCCATATATATATATATATATTCATTTATTTAATTGATTTTACTAATTACTGTATAAGGGAAGAGTGAACTTGAGAGGTATTGGTATTTTGAGTTAGGTTTATTGAGATGTTGCACAGTTTTCGTTTTTTTAAAAAACAACCAAACGTAAGACTTGTGTTGGATCAGACGAAAGATATTCCAGGTCTGTTATCAACTCAGGCTTACATCCTTCCAAGGTCGCTAAAACGAGTCCCCAGCTTGTTGGGGGCAGTTAGCTTACACTTTGTAAACTGTTTAGGGAGTGCTTAAGTGCACTGATAAGTGTTATAGAAATGTACTTGCCATTGCTATTGCTATTATTCTGCTCCCATGATAGCCAACCAGATCCTCCAGGAAACCTACAAACAAGATAGGGACATGATTGTAACTTCCTGCTTACACTCCTAGGTGGCTGGTACTGAGTGACATAATAGCTCTCATACTAGAAATCATGCCATTTTTCTGTTTAGATTATGGTACTGTGTTATATGTGGGGCTGGCTTTAAAGACTAGCTTTAGCTAGTGAAAATGGGATTGCTAGTAGAGCCTAGTATAGCCAGGCAGATATTAATAATATAATAATACTGTTTATTTATAGCCCGCTTTTCCAAGGGAGATCAAAGCAGGTTACAACAAGAATATAAAACATTATACAATTTGAACAACAGTATATAAACATCATAAAAACATTCCAGAATAAAAACACAATAAAACCACAGAAAATAAAAACCATAGCCAAAAAAACAGAACTAGCTGGAAAGCAGCATATATGATGGGGAACAGATGTCAAAACACATGGGGGAAAGCCTGTTGGAAGAGATAGGTCTTAAGTTTCTTCCTAAACAGATCAAGGGAGGTAACAGAGCGGAGCTCATCGGGAAGAGAGTTCCAAATTTGCGGGGCCGAGACTGAAAATGCCCTTCGTGAGGACGTGATATATCTCGTTTTAGGAACCCTTAATAATTGCTTCCTGACCGTCTTGAGAGTGCGGGGCAGATTATATGGAGAGATGCGGTCCTCCAAGTACCCTGGGCCCAAGCCATTTAGGGCTTTATAGGTAATAACCAACACCTTGTATTGCGCTCGGAAGCGAATGGGCAGCCAGTGAAGATCTTGCAAAATAGGTGTTATATGGCTAGTCCTGGAGCATCCAGTGACTAGCCTTGCTGCCATGTTCTGTACTAGTTGAAGCTTCCGGGTTTGGTACAAGGGTTGTCCCACGTAGAGCGCATTACAGAAATCCAACCGAGAGGTCACCAGAGCATGCATCACCATTTCAAGGTCCTCCCGGCCCAGGTAGGGTCGCAGATGGCGTATCAGCCGAAGCTGGTAGCAGGTGCTCCTGACTGTCGCATCCACCTGAGATGTAAGGTGGAGCGACGAGTCCAGAAGCACCCCCAGACTGCGAACTGAGTCCTTCAGGGGGAGCGTGACCCCATTCAGGACAGGTGGACAAATCTCCTTTCCCGGGCCTGGAGAACCTATCACGAGTACTTCCGTTTTCTCTGGATTCAGACTGAGTCTGTTTTCCCTCATCCAGCCCATTACCGACTCCAGACAGGCATTTAGAGGAGAGTTGCCATCCCTAGTCACTGCATCAGTCGGAGACACAGAGAAACATATTTGGGTGTCATCAGCATACTGATAACACTGCGCCCTGTGTCTCCGGATGATCTCTCCCAGCGGCTTCATGTAAATGTTAAATAGCATGGGGGACAAAATTGCTCCCTGAGGGACACCAGATGTAAGGGCCCTCTTGTCGGAGCGACAGTCCCCCAGCTGCACCATCTGGAATCTACCCAAGA
>NC_056524.1:261326667-261336385 GCF_019175285.1 Sceloporus undulatus | reverse complement strand
TACAGACTGCCAATAAAGGCTGCTTCTGGTCTCTTTGGAGTATGTCGTTTAAATAGCATGCATCCTAAGGATCCGGAAGCTGCACCAAAGCTGCCCTCCAGTGCTTAGGAATGGAGTGTGGCTTGGCGCGACCTCTGGACCCATGCATCATTTAAATGCATACTACTCCAAAGAGACCCGAAGCAGCTTTATTTTTGGCAGTCTGTAACAGACCTATGATCTCTAGTCATGTAAACACACATAGGCCTGTTACAGATGCCTTAAGTAACGCGACGAGCGTGTACTAGGGTTAGGAAGGGGCGGTCTCCTAACCCTAGTGCGCGCTCGTCATGCATAAATGGGGCGGCCATTCCGCATGGCCGCTGCCATCGATACTCATGAGCGCGCCGCCTCTATACAGGGCGGCATGGACATGATGTCCTCGCTCCGCGCCAGGGCGCTTAGTGGCCCTTAGTGTGGAGCAGGAAGGAGCTCCATTTCAGAGCCCTTCCTGGTTTGGTCCGCTGGCGCAGCCTTCACCCGGCTGCACCCAGCGGACCAAAGGAGAAAGGGGCCTCCCTCCTCCCCGCCACCGTGGGGTGTCCTTGGGGCTTGAAGCCCCAAGGACACCCCTTTCCAGGCTGCGGGTAAGCCCCAAGGACACCCCTTCCCCGCAGCCTGGAAAGCGGCGGATCGGGGCCTCAGCGGCTGCCGGTCTGCAGCTGAGGCCCGCAATACACCGGGGAAAGGGGCAGGTGCAGCCTGCCCCAAACGGCGGTCTGTAACCCGCCATAGTTTCAGCAGGGTGTACCTTTTCATGTAGGGCCAACCCCCAGCCGAGTTGAGGTACTGGGGCTGTATGTGCATTGGGATGCCTTCAGATACTGAGCAGCTGTATCCAATAGGCCCTTGTGCAGAATCCTATACATTTTACTTCAGTGGATTCAATGGGTACTGTAAAGGTTTCAGCTGTATGGGATATATCCACCACTGCGCAGAATAGGCAGTTTGACACCATTTTAACTACTACTACTACTAGTAGCAATAATATGCTTTTTCCCCCAAGTTGGGACTCAGAGCGGCTTGCAGTTTAAAAGAACAGTGCAATGACTCAGTCTTTATAGTTGTAGAGGTATTCCAGCCGTGTCTGTCAAAGAGCTTCTGTGCCTCGCTACACTACAAATCTGAGGATTTTATAGGCTAGGTCATGGTAGTTAAATACGGCCAGACTGCTTTATTTCTGCAGTGTGTATCCCTATGGGTGTCTAGCAGTGTATATATGAGTCAGAGACATGCTGAGGCGAACAGAAAGCTGCATAGAGCTTATATGTTTTGAAGACCAAATGTATTGGTCATCAGTTTATTTAATCACTTGTCACTGCATTATTACAAAGCACCAGCTCGTTATATAAGCAAGGGGTTAGTGTAACTGAGCCTGTTACAGACTGCCATGCTGCTTCGAGTCTCTTTGGAGTGTGCTATTTGATTGCATGGGTCCTAAGAGTACCAGGCCCCAAGCCACACCCATTCCTTGTCACTGGGTGCAGCTTTGGTGAGCTTCCGAGTTCTAGGATGCTGCTCTTAATCAGCAACCTCAAGAGCCCGAGCGCTTTTTTGGCAGTCTGTAACAGGCCGAGTTAGCATTTAATGAAATATGCGTTTGTCCATCGTCCTATTGCATATTTCATTAAATAAATGGTTGAGTTATTCAGAAAGTGGTCTCTGTAGGAGAGCCTAGCTGCTTTTCTTTTCTGTTTCAGGGAAGGAGAGAGGGTTGATAATGTTGAGATACAACACTTCATTGCCAAAAAAGCTGATCTCCTTTTTTTCTCATCTTGGAAAACAAGTGTGCCTCTACAGCTACAGAAGCAATGAAGAAAATGAAGGTATGTCTACAACGAAGACTACAGTAGTTATAACACTATTCAGATTAATGAGATATCTTTTAGTTTGTGTGCGTGCTGCGTGTGTGTGTGTTGGTGGTTTATTTATACCAAGACTTGAGATACAGCGATATGAATGCAGTGGGAGGGAAATCCGATTTTGTTGGTTTTGAGTTTTTGCTCCATTCTTCCCTACCTCCAGTCCATGTCTAGTCAGATATGTACATACAGTAATGTTTTTCAGATCTACTCTGGAATGTTTTTTCCATGTTGAAAGAATACAGCAGACTAGACGCTGTGCACAGAGATGCAGATGTATCCCCAGTTCCATAATATCTACATCTCCCAATGCTCTCTCACCCACCACTTTGTAAGCACACATCCCACACAAAACACAGCCATTTCCTTGTTTGTCACAGAGCAGGGGATCCAGACGACACGCCCAGCTGTTTCCTGTACCTGGATGTGCTGGCAAATATGTCCAGCGTGGTAGAGTGGTTGGAGCATTGGACTATGATTCTGGAAATCAGGGTTCATATTCCAGCTTCAGCCATGTTAACCCACTGGTTAACCTTGGGGAAATCACGTGTCTCAGCCTCAGAGGATGGCAGTGGTGAACCCCACTCTGAAGATACTTGCCAGGAAAACCCTATGATAGATAAGTTGGAACAGCTTGAGGTGCACAACAACATCATCATTAGCACAGGCATTCTGAGGAATCCCAGAGGTCTCTGTGGATGCCTGGTCGCAGCACATCCAACTACGACAAAATAGCAGCTGCGTCTTGCTGCTTATCTCTCCATTCTCCAACAACATGAAAATGGTCCATGTTTGGAGGGCCACGCTCCTTACAGGGTGGGTTTAGAAAGGTGATTGTGGTGCCGCGACCAATTCTGGATATCATCCATACCACAGTGGTGGGCGCTTTTATTCGCTACACCAGTTTCTTTGTCCTTACTTGCCTCAGGTTGTCATAAATGTTTCAGTGTACACTGGGTTAACACATTAACATTATGTGTGTTATTATGTGTGCAGTACTTCCATATGAGAAGTCCACAAAGCTTAAAAGTAGACGTTCAAACGCAGAAGTCAGGATCCTAATATATATATATTATATATATACTTATTTTATATATATATTATTATATTAATTATTTAATTGGATTTTTACTAATTATAAGGGAAGAGTGAACTTGAGAGGGTATTGGTTATTTTGAGTTAGGTTTATGTGAGATGGTTGCCACAGTTTTCGTTTTTTTAAAAAACAACCAAACGTAAGACTTGTGTTGGATCAGACGAAAGATATTCCAGGTCGTTATCAACTCAGGCTTACATCCTTCCAAGGTCGCTTTTAAAACGGTCCCCAGCTTGTTGGGGGCAGTTAGCTTACACTTTGTCAAACTGTTTAGGGATGTGCTTAAGTGCACTGATAAGTGTTATAGGAAATGTACTGCCATTGCTATTGCTATTATTCTGCTCCCATGATAGCCAACCAGATCCTCCAGGAAACTACAAACAAGATAGGGACATGATTGTAACTTCCGTGCTTACACTCTGGTGGCTGGTACTGAGTGACATAATAGCTCTCATACTGAGAATCATGCCATTTTTCTGTTTAGATTATGGTACTGTGTTATATGTGGGGCTGGCTTTAAAGACTGCGTTTAGCTAGTGAAATGGGATTGCCTACTAGAGCCTAGTATAGCCAGGCAGTATGTAAAATATCATAATACTGTTTTTATTATAGCCCGCTTTTCCAAGGGAGAATCAAAGCGGGTGGTAGGGTTACAACAAGAATAGAAAACATTATACAATTTGAACAACAGTATATAAACATCATAAAACATTCCAGAATAAAAACACAATAAACCACAGAAACTAAAAAACCATGCCAAAAAACCAATAGCTGGAAAGTCAGCATATATGATGGGGAACAGATGTCAAAACACATGGGGGGAAAGCCTGTGTTGGAAGAGATTGGTCTTAAGTTCTTCCTAAACCGATCAAGGGAGTGGTAACAGAGCGGAGCTCATCGGAGGAGAGAGTTCCAAATTTGCGGGGCGAGACTGAAAATGCCCTTCGTGAGGACCGAGATATATCTCGTTTTAGGAACCCTTAATAATTGCTTCCTGACCGTCCCTGAGAGTGGCTGTGCATATTATATGGAAAGATGCGGTCCGCCATAGAATCATAGGGATGGAAGAGACCTCAACAGCCTTCATTTCCAAACCCCTGACATGTGGAAACAATCAAAGCACCCCCAACAGATGGCCATCCAGCCTCTGTTTAAAGACCTCCAAAGAAGGAGACTCCACCACACTCTGAGGGAGAAAGAAAGTGTCACTATGCTTTTTACACAGTGTTGAATATCTAGAAAGAAATGGGATGGGAAAGGTGTGTTAGTCAGTTGAAGATGTTTTTCAAGCAAAAGATCCCAGGTTCAATCCTGTCATCTCCAACTAGGATCTATTCTAGACAGTCCCTCTGTCTCAAAGTTCCCAAAAGATCCTACCAGTTCTAAGTTAGACTGAACCATGACCTGATCTGGTAAAAGAAAGGATTAAAGTCTTCTGGAAGCTGCCTAAGAAACTCTTGTCCTGGGAGGGTGAATCTACGCTGGAGAAATAATGCAGTTTGACACCCTTTAAGTATGGCAGCTTCATCCTAAGAAATCCTGGGATTTGAGGTTTTATGAGGGTCTTTAGTTTCTATGTCAAAGGGAATCTGTAAAATGAAGACAGTTAAAGTGATGTCAAAATGCATTATTTCTACAGTGTAGTTACACCCAAAGATACAGAGTGGCTTGGCTGCAGGCTCACTGTGCACTCCACACATGCTCAGAAGCACCCTTCCCTACTATCGCCACTGCATCTGGTTTGTCTTTTCTGCAAGGATTCTTGTTGTTTTTATTCCATATACATTTGTTGTTTGTTGTTAACTGCCCCTGAGTCGATGATGATTCATGGCAACCCAGCAGATGGGACATCTCCAAGACTCCATCCTCCACTGCTCTGCTTAGGTCTTGCAAATTCAGACCCATGGCATCCCTGACTGAGTGTAGCCACCCAGCCTTTGGTCTTCCTCTCTTTCTACTTCCCTGGCATTATTAACTTTCCCATGATCCATGCCTTCTCATGATGTGGCCAAAGTACAACAGCCTCAATTTGGTCATCTAGGCTTCCAGGCATAGCTCAGGCTTGCTCTGCTCAAGGACCCACTGGCTTGTCCTTTTGGCTGTCCATGGGATCCTCAGCACTCTCCTCCAGCACCACTTCTCAAATGCACTGATTTTCTTCCTGGCTACTTCCACCACTGTCCAGCTCTCATATCCATACATCGTAATTGGGAACACAATGTCCTGGACGATTCTGACTTTAGGACTCAGTTGTATGTCTTTGCTCTTCAGTATCTTTTCCAGTTCTTTCAAAGCTGCTCTTCTCATCCCTAGTTTCCTCTTATATCTTGACTGCAGTCTCCATTCTGGTCAAGGCTCCATCCTAGATATGGGAATTCTTTAGCTATTTCCATTTTCCTCGTTGTCTAGGCTGAATTTGCGCATTTCTTCTGCAGCCGCTGTTTTTGTTTTCTTTTTGTTCAGCATCAGGATCTGCCTTTGCACTTTCACCTTTGACCTTCCTTGTTAACTCTTCCGATTCCCAAATGCCTTCTGCTAATATTACTATTAATAACAACAACAACAGTAATTTTTTTATTTATATACTACCTTCCCAAAAGATCAAGGCGGTTTACGAAATTGCACAAAAGCACATAATAACGCATACAAGCTAAAATTCCCTCCCTTATCCCTTAAAGAAATACAGTCATCAGGTGATAATTTAAAATCAAGTAAACCATTAAAATAATTAAAATAAACAGTGTGAAATGTTTAAAAAGGCAGGCATTCATATAAATATAAACATTCCTGGGGGGGGGGGGAATGACGGGGAGGCACAACCCCCCCCCAATCCTCCCCCCCCCCCCCTTTTCCGGCAGCCAACCCTAAAGCAGCAAAAATGTTGAGGGGAGTCGGGGACCCTGTCTGCAAAGCCACGCCCACAAGATTTAAACCACGCCCCCAGCCACGCCGATATCCCAGAGCCACGCCCATCGCGTGAAAGACCACGCCTCCTCCTAGATATGATGGTATTTAGTCCCTCTCCCGCTCACCTGGCTGTCGGCAGCGTTTCCAAAGCAGCCGCTCCTCCTGGAGGCAGGAGGCCCCGGAAGTCCGGGTTATCGTGCTGCTCGACTCGGAGCACAGGCAGCAGCGTCGGGCCGTGGAAGCCGAGCGCCTGCCTGAGGAGGTCCCGCTCCATTCCCTTCTCTGCCCTCGCTCGGCCGCCTGCGAGGCGGCGACAACCCCTCCCCTCACGATGTGACCCGGAAGCAGTAGCCTCTTTCCTCGTCCCCCCTCCCTTCACGGAGGCGCTCCTCTTCCGCGCAGGCGCAGAAGAGGGAGTGTCTGTTAGGCGGCGCTTCTGTGGGGAAACGGGCGGGGCTCGTTAAGGATGGGCGGGGAGTAGGCCTGAGGGAAAGGTAGTCTGTCAGAGTTAGGCGCCAGAGAAGGGCTTTTAGGAAACGAGCTCTATCCCTGTCCAAAAGAGGATGCAGAAATGATAATGATAGCAATACTGTAATATGTCTCTCACAAAACCACACTTCCCAGAATTCCCTAGCACTGAGGCAGGGCAGTCAAAGCAGTCTCAAACTGGGTTATATAAATAAATAAGTATAATTATAATTTATTGTGGATATTAATAATAATAATAATAATTTTATATACATAATAAATTATAATCATTTATTATGGATATAATCAATTTAAATAATTTATTATTATTATTATTTATTATGGATATTATTATTATTATATCCATAATAAATTATAATTGTTTATTATAATTTATTATGTATATTAATTATTATTAGTAGTATTTCTTATATGCATAATAAATTATAATTTTATTTATTTATATAATCCAGTTTGAGTCTGCTTTAACTGCCCTACCTCAGTGCTAGGGAATTCTGGGAAATGTAGTTTTGTGAGACATTTAGGCCTGTTACAGACTGCCAAAATAAAGCAGCTTCGAGTCTCTTTGGAGGTATGCTATTTAAATGATGCATGGGTCCTAAGAATCCGGAAGCTGCCCCAAAGCTGCCCTCCAGTGCTTAGGAATGGAGTGTGGCTTTGGCGCGACCTCCGGACTCTTAGGACCCATGCATCATTTAAATAGCATACCTCCAAAGAGACCCGAAGCAGCTTTATTTTGGCAGTCTGTAACAGGCCTTACTCTTCTCTCAGAATACCACAATAAACTGCAGTTCCCAGGACTCCCTAGCACTGGGCCAAGGCAGTTAAAGCGGTCTCAAACTGGATTATTTCTGCAATATTCTTTGGACCTTCCTTGGCATGTTTGCTGGGAAATAAGCTGCTGATGGGGGAAAAGATGCTGAATAACGACATTTAGTTATTAATTATTTTATTTCTATGACGCCTTTCTTCCAAATTGGGACAAGGCGGTTTACTGTTAAAATCAGTCAAAAGCTTTTTAAAAAATTAAGAGCAATTTAATGAGCAATCACCTCATTAAACCAGTATAAAATTATTATTATAATATATACGTGTGTATGTATATATATTATATACAACAATTAAAAAAATACATACAAAGAACAAAACAGTTAGCCAAACAAAATAAATAGACAAACAAATTGTTACTTCCTTCTGCATATTTTCTCGATAATTATTACTTTTACCTTCTTCTGAAATTACTCAGATATATACACAATAAACCTGTATCCTTGTGCTTCTTTCTTATTTTTCTTTAAAAGTTGTTCTCTGGCTAACTTTTCCAAAAGACAACAAAAGAAAACCTATAATGGTTTTTCGTCGTCTTAACCTCTAAGATGAGATTTTTTATGTTACAGTCTTCTCCAGTTACCTATCCAAGTTTACTAATTTAGCATCCATATATTTTTATATTACCTTATTTACAAATTACCATAGCTCATCTTTGAGCTTATGGTATGTTAACTGTCGTTTTTAAGAAGGAAAAGTAAGAAAAGAAAAAGGGAAATCAAGTAGAAAGACAGATCCTTTTACTCTTAATAACAATGATCAACTCACATTCTAATCTATGATATAAAATTATGTTGTTGTGCACCTTGTATGTTTCTATATGTTGCTATCTTTTGGTGCTGGCCATGTGCCGTAATAATAAATTCATTCATTCGTTTCTGACATATGGAAACACTAAGGTGGAAACTACCACAGGGTTTTCTTGGCAAGTTTCTTCTCAGGGGCTTTGCCATTGCCATCCTCTGAGGCTGAGAGAGTGTGACTTGCCCAAAATCACCAAATGGCTTCCCATGGCCGGCTGGGATTCAAACTTTGGCTTCTCAAAGTCTGCTAGTACTATGGTGTCATCTACATATCTTACATTGCTGATATTCCTTCCTCCTGTTTTAACTCCTCCTTCTTTTGTGTCCAAGCCTGCTTTTCTTATTATATATCTTCTGCATACAAGTTGAACAGATAGGGTGAAAGGATACAACCTGGTCTGACCCCTTTGCCAATTGGGAACCATTCTGTTTTTCCGTGTTCTGTCCTCCTGACAGTAGCCTCTTGTCCTGAGTACAGATTAGAAATCACACAGAAGAAGAAATGATGCTGAATAAGTGTGCTATAATAAACAGGGGACTTCAAAAGTGAAATCTTGTAATGCTGCAGCAAAGAAGGCAAATAATATTTTAGTCTGCATTAGGAGCCAGCATGGCATACTGGTTTCAATGTTGGACCATGACTCTAGAGGCCAGGGTTCAAGTCCCCACTCAGTCACAGGCTCTCAGCCTCAGGGAAGGGAATGGCAAATCTTGCCAACAAAACCCCATGATAGGTTTGCCTTAGGGTCGCCATAACTCGGAAACGACTTGAAGGCAAACAACAACAGAATGTAGCTTCCAAGACAAGGTACTCTTTATTGCACACCCTGAAATGGCATCTGCCAACCCATGAGGGTGCAGGCACCCCAGGCTGGGAACCCCTGCTCTAGCTGGATGTCCTGCTTGATGGTCTTCATGTTGTTTCCGACTTATAGCAACCCTAAGGCAAACCTATCATGGGGTCGTGCCAAATAAAACTTGTTCATCTGTAAGGTGTCACAGCACACTGCAGACAGATATGTGGAATCTTAACAAGTGATGTGAAACAGAAATTCTTTACTTTGTTGTGTGCTTTCAAGTCATTTTTGACTTGTAGTGATTCTAAGACATACTTGTTATAGGATTTTCTGGGCCTGATTTGTCCAAGGGGGGTGCCTTTGCCTTCCTCTGAGGCTGAGAGAGTGTGATTATGGCTAAACAGACATCTGAACCCATGTCTCCAAAGTTGTAGTCCTGCATTGAAACTGCAACACCATGCTCCCTCTTGAGTTCTTCATTGTTTGTGTGTATGGTGTGTGCCTTCAAATTGCTTCCGACTTACGGAAACCCTAAGGTGACCCTATCGTCGAGTTTTCTTGCCAAGTGTGGGCGGGACAGGCATAGCAGGCTCCATCTTGCAAGGCAACAGACTCCTCCCCCTTATGTTCTCTATGCACAACAAACTTACTCAGGCAAGTGTGGTACAACTGTACCTTTAATAAGAAAATAGCTTTGTATTCAGTAGATGATAACTCAAAACATAAAGTCCAATCTTCAAGTCAGACATTCCCACTTCCCAACATGACAGGGCTGGTTTCCCAAAGCTTCTCGTGTGGACTCCACCATTCATCCTCCAAATCCTCAAGGTCTCTGGTTGTCCATTCCCCCGAGCCCGCAAAAGCCCAGACTCCCTCCTCTTGAGGGTTCTGGCCCCT
>NC_056524.1:261318874-261326642 GCF_019175285.1 Sceloporus undulatus | reverse complement strand
GCCCCTCACCTCCCACTTGGGGCCTCTGCTTTGGCCTTAGGGCTCTTCTTGGAAGAGGCACAGGGCTCTGTCTCTCTCGGCCTCCTTAACCCTGTTCTTTCCCTTCCCCGGCCGCCGCTGCCCGCACCAGCTCTTCCGCATCCATCGTCCTCCCCGCACGCCTCAGCCCTTCTGCTTTTTAACTCCTTCCAGCTCCTCCTCCTTCCACCACTGGCTCCACCTCTGGGTTAACTTCCTCCTTCCCCTCAACCTCACCACCTGCTGCCCTTAGCCCCTTCAGCTCTCTCTATTGGGAGTACCTCACTCACCAAGATTTGTTCAGAGGAGATTTTGCCATTGTCTTCCCTTGAGGCTGGGTCCTGGGATCATATGCTTGACCAAGGTCACCCAGTGGGTTACCATGGATGAGCCAGGATTTGAACCCTGGTCTCCAGAGTCATATTCCAACACTCAAACTACTATGCCACATATTAACTATACTTCTTTGATCCTATTTAAAAAATAAATGAACTTAGGCTAGACAAGACCAATCAGAGGCTGGCCAAACATAAAAAGACTTTGTAAAAAGATACTTTGTTAACTATTCTTAATTGTTGTGTTATTTATCATGATTGTAATCAATGCTCTCCTGAAGATGGATACATAATTGATTTTTGTTCTATTTCCCTGCTATCATACTAATTAGAAGGATCAACACAATAAGAAATCATTAATTGATGAAGAGAATAGAACGCACCAAATGCACGCACGGCCAGCTTTCATCAATATCAATATGGTATACTATATAATAGATATAATTAAATTCTACATAAGTTAATACAACTTGTACTGTTACAAATTCATCTTATGTAAGAAGTGAAAACATTGATCCTCCAGATAGCTAATTCTGAAATGAAGACATGGCTCCCAGATTTTCACACTGATTTGACCAAACCTCCATATGCAGAATTAAAACATGTTCTTTCTACTGCAAGTGATTTAGGTATAGGATTGCTGCCCAAAGATATAATAAATAATAATAAATAACTTTGGTCTTAATGCTCATAGGTCTTGACAAGCCTTTGTAATGTGAAGTATTCCACTAGAGGTGAATAAGATCATTCTGTCTACTGCATCCAGCATCTGTAAAAAAAATGTCTTGAAGGAGGGGTTTTTCATACCCTATAACCCAGTATGTGTAGTAATTAGATACGTACTTACAGATCCTGGATATAATTTCTAGATTTGAATAATATTGTTGCTTTCCTGCTTCCTTAACTATGCTTTACATTGGTTGACTCAAGAAGCCTAACTGAAAGTGATGGATTTGTTTTATTAGAGGATTATATTTAGTTATATATTCATTGCATTTATATACTGACTTTCTATTCAAGGCATCCCAGGCAGGTTTCAGTTTGAAATATAAAAAACAATATAGAAATAAGAGCTCTCTATTCAGGACCTGATAGCACAACTACATAACTGAGCATAAATGCGTTGGCCCTCCACATCCACAATTCCTTATCCACAGATTCAACCACCCACAGCTTGAAAATATCCCAAAAGTATATAAATTCAAAAAGCAAACCTTGCTTTTGCCATTTTGTATGAGGACATCATTTTACTTGTCATTGTATTAATGGGACTTCAGATTTCACGGATTTTGGTATTGATGGGAACCCCAATAGATACAAGGGCCCACTGTACAACTGATGTCAAAATCAAACAATTATATACACACACACGCGCGCACCCGCACGCACACACTACATAATGTCTGTTAAAACAATTTTTATTTTGATTTTCATACATCTTTCCTCCCAGCAACCTGAAGTATGTAACATCCTAGCACCATAAACAGTACTGTGAAATAAAAATGGATCGGAGATTACTTAGGACCAGATCTAAGCGTAGAGGAAAGACCATTCCAAAGCCAATACTATTGTGCCACATTTCCAATAAGAATTAGCACAGAGTAAAGCTTATCCTGTTCCCTTCTATTTCATAGAAGGTCCTAGTACAGAGAATCTGTACCAAGGCACATAACATGTCCATAAAGACCTATAAGCTCACCAACCATTAGGGTCTTTCGTAGACCAGGTTTGGCAAAGTCCCTCCCAATGTGCGAACTGCTGCTCTCTTCAGACCTAAGCCAGATAGCCAAAGGTGAAGAATGCTGGGAATAGCAATCCAACAACATTGGGCGACAGCACTTTGCCTACACTAGGAGCCAGCATGGTGTAGTGGTTTGAGCATTGTACTGTGATCCTGAAACCAGGATTCTAATCCTGCCTCGGCCATGTAAACCCACTGGGGTGACCTTGGGCAAGTCATACTCTCTCAACCTCAGAGGATGGCAATGGCAAACCCCCTCTGGGAAACTTGCCAAGAAAACTCCAAAAATTGTTCAAGAAAAAACTACAAGCATTCTCTAAGCCTTTCTTCCACCTGAAGACACCTTTAAAATTTAAAACAAAATCACTAAAGTCATACTAAATCAGCATTAATAGGATTAAACTACTTGCACATTAAAGCATACACAATTTAAACATACACCTATTTTTAAAAAAATAGTGCAAGAAACAACAATACCGGTTTATCTAAAGCTTTTTCTTTTAAAAAAGCCCCACAACCTTCCTCAATAAACTGCTGATGACGGGACTGTGTCATTAGCACACTGATGTCACCTAAAATCTTAATGGCCTCATCCAGAGGCTTCCTATAGATCTTAAACAGCATGAGCATGATGGCGTAGGACCTATGGTACCTCACTGTATAAGAGCCACGGAATGAACAGGGATCTCTCGGTACTAGCTTTTGGAATCTGGGCCTGTGATACAAGTCGGAACACAGTGCCTCTTACACACCATCCTGCCGAGTTAGCCCAGTAGCATCAAAAGCCACTGAGAGATCCAGGAGGCTTAGTGAGGCAGTACTCCTGCCTGGCTGCCTCTGTACTGCAGAAAACATAGAATCACAGAGTTGGAAGGACCACAAAGGCCATCCAGCCCAACCCCCTGCCATGACGGAAGACACAATCAACTCCTAGAGATAAGTGGTCATTCAGCTCTTTTTAAAACTTCCAAAAAGGGGACTCCACCACTCTCCAAGGCCAGTGTGTTCCACTGACAACACGCTCTTACTGTCAGGAAGTTCTTCCTAAGGTTAGGTGGCATCTCTTTTCCTGTAGTCTGAATCCATTGCTCCATGTTTTATTCTTTGGGCATCAGAAAACAAGCTTGCTCCCTCATCCCAATATGGCATCTCTTCATATATTTAAACATGGGCTATCATGTCATCCCTTATCTCCCGGCTAAACATACCCAGTTCTCCACATGGCGATGGTTCCCAGAATGTCAACATTTTGGTTGTTCTCCTTTGGACCCCTCCAGCTTGTCAATATTCATCTTGAATTTGTACCCTGAATTGGACACATTCCAGATGAGTTGGACCAAAGAAGACAAGGGCACCTATTACTTCCCTCAATCTAGAAATAATGCTGTTGACAATGCTGTACTGCCATGGCTCAATGCTATGTTAATCTACCGTGCTATATAAATCAAGAATAATCATAATAGTAATGTATGGCATTCTGGGGTTTATAGCTTTGTGAGATTTTGGCCTCTGTCATGGAGCTCTGTCACAGAACAAACTACAAATCTCAGGATTCTGTTGGATGGAGCCATGACAGTGAAAGTGGTTGTAAATTGCATTATTTTTGTTGTGTGATGTAGCACCCACCTGTCTTTGGTCGGAGCACAGCATCATTTAGGACACCTAAGGCTGCCTCCGGAAGTAAATTAATATCTGAGAATGCAAGTTTCTGTACAAATCAGTTTTATTTCTGATACCCAGATAATGTTATTTCAAGGAACACATGCGGGCTATGAGATCAGTAAATACTCAAAGCAAAAGAACTGGAAATCTCAGTTTTTTCAGGCAGTCTAGGTGAGACTAAGTTGAGGCAGATTTATGGCCAGGATGCTTTGCCAGGCCAGAACCATTCCCACCTTGAAGACTTCTATAGATCAAGCAATCTTTAATATGTAGATTTGGCTTTGCTTTGAAATGTGGAAACAACTCTTCGCCTGAGGCAAGATGTTGCCTATTTAAGATCCCTCAAATCTTTTGTCTATGTTCCATGTTAGAATTCAGACAGGCTTCATGTCAGTCTGAGTTCTGATATAGTTCCAATCCACTCCCCCTCCTTCCTTTCCCTCCGTGTTGCTGAGTCTTCATCAATCTGGACCTGGAGCACCGCTAATACAGGTGAATATAACCATTAGAAGGCCTCATGTTATCTATCCAACGCTAACTTACTATATTCCTGAGTTCTTGGATAATTGTGTGAGTGTATGATTGTCTTATGTGTGAATGAATAATAAACAGTATTCAGTTTTCCTAAAACTTGTCTCTGTTGACCTATTTACCTTGGCTACCTTCGTATACATAGGATAGAGACCGCTCCTCTGTTTGAGCTAATGATAAATTCCCCAGACCAAGGTCTCCTTATTTACAGTGTCATATAAATGCAGTGCCTAATACACTTTGATAGGGGAACTCTTGACAGTTTCACATCAACATGATGTTCCCCACATAGGAATGAAGTGCAATTAATCATCTCTTAGGTGGAGGGGTAAAAATTAAAAGCACATGGGGTTACCTATGGCATTAATATCTGCCACATGTTGTGATCCCAGTGTAAGAATATTGTTCTAGCGCTACCTTTTTATTTGAATATCTGCTGAGGGCATTCCATTCCTTGATCCCAGTAGTACGTAAAACAACCTGATTCTTTTATATGCTTAGATGTTGAAATTAAATTAGTTGTTTGTGTCTGGTCAGGTGCACAGGTATTAATTCAGTCATAGCATAGATAAGTAATTTTTTGTGGGTTTTTTCGGGCTATGTGGCCATGTTCTAGAAGATTTTTAGATCTTCTAGAACATGGCTACATAGCTTGAAAAAAACCCACAAAAAACTATGGATGCCAGCCATGAAAGCCTTCGACTTCACATAGATAAGTAACTTGCAATCTACCAACATTTAATGAAGTAAATTTGAAAAAGCAAGCAAGAAAGAAACCAGCTCTGATATTTTAAAACTCTCATATTTCCATTCTGCTCTGATGTTCTACAAATTGCAAATGTAAATACTGTAGTTCAGTACAGAAAGAGTTCAAACATTTTGTATAACATGCTTTTAAAAAAAACAGAACACTTGAACATTTTATTAGAGAGCATATCCAGCAAGTTATACAAATATTCTGAATGCACAGAGACCTTGATTCAGAATGAATCTGAATATATTTCCAATTTTGAATGCTTCCAAAGCAATGTTTCTTTGAATAAATTGAAACCAGTCAGAGGCATAATTGTGTTTAACGTCCAGGAACAAGAAGGACAAATGGTCCTACCAAGTCCAGTCATTGTCAATTGTCATCATTTTGCCTGTTAAGCGAAGGAATGGAGGTAGGGCAAGTGGTGGCAAGAGGTGCCCTATTAGCTGAAGGTTTTGGAGCAATGACCCACCTAGTCTGGTGATGACTCCCCACACTCTGCTATCGATAATTGCAAAAAGAAGTGCCATGGGTCATCATGCTTATCAAGAATATCACCCAGTAGATTTCCATGGCTCAGCAGGGATTTGAATTCTGGTCTCCTATAGTCCTTCTGGAACCCTCAAACCACTACATCACTATGGCTCTTTTCACTGTAAAAATAACTACTACAATTATGCTTGAGAAAATGGAATGAAAAGAGTTAGATCCATCCAACAGTTAAATACATTTTAGATCTATACTTTTGGGACAATAAATGCAATTACAGGTTGAGCATCCCTTATCCAGAATTCCAAAATCCAAAATACTGCAGACTCCAAAATTGTACACATGTGTGGCTGAGATAGTTTCTGATGCTTTGGTGTACACAAACTTTGTTTCATTCACAACATTATTTTAAAAGAACATGTATAAAATTACCTCCAGGCAATGTGTATAAGGTATGTACGAAACATAAATGAATTTCATGGTTAGATTTGGGTCTCGTCTCCAAAATATTTTATTATGCTTATGCAGATATTCCAAAATTAAAACAAACAAACAAAAACATTTCAGATAAGGGAGACTCAACATGTTATATTTCAAAAGTAACTCCCAAACCATAATCTCAAATTACAAAAATCTTTACTGGATGTCACACACTTCAGTGGGTACAACTGCACACTTTGCCAGCCTCTGAATACTCAACCTCTGTGACTTCCCTGCTTCCTCCATTATCTAAGTTACTTTGGCATTGAAATAGCAACACTGCCATTTCAGTTTCTGGCATCAGAAACTTTGCATCTTGCTGCTGCTGCTGCTGCTGCTGCTGCATCTATGTTGCAGATACTAACCTCCAAAAACTTTGTGATCCCATCTCAGGTAATTTTCTCTGCACTTCAACATGCATAAATAACTTGTTCAGCACATTATGTACAACTTATTGTACCTATAAATACACACCAATAAAACTGAAACAGTGCCCTGCAAAGTGTGTCCAAAAAGAGGAGGTAGGCAGACACAACCACACCTTGAATTTCACAGGAGACAAGTCTTGGGAATTTGAGACATGAAGGAACACCTCTCCCTATATACACAGCCTGAGAACTGAGGTCTGCTGGAAGGACCCTCTCTGTCTCCCCATCAGTGCAAATGATACTTGCAGGAAGACATGGGCAAGGGCCTTTTTGGCTGTGGTAACATGTATGATTGAATGCTCTCCCCTTCAAGTCCTGATTGACAATGACATTGGCTTAACTGACATGAGATCCTGCCAGAGAGAGGAGGAGGAGAGAAGGAGCTAGGCAGCCATTTTGAGTGGTGACTGAATTTTTTAAAAAACTTTATGAGAGTGTGCTAGTTGCTGAGAGGGTGGAGCTTCTGTGAGTCACATCTGTGAGTCATTAGGGGGTGGAGCTAGCAGACTAGCTCTATATCACTCCTTCTAGAGCCATGCACCGTTTTTTTTTTTAATCCAAAGAAATCTACAGCAGAGGCAGCAGGGAGGAGCAAACCTTTAGTCAGAACCTTGCCCTTAAGTACAAGCTAGCAGCCGGGACATTCCTATAAAGTTATATTTCCAGTAGACTGAGCTCGCTGCCAGAGACTGGTGAAAAGGCCAGGTCATCAGGGGCCTCAACATTGGTGTTTACCAGAGGATTTTTTGAGGAGGAAGCCGACAGTCCTTATTCAGTGATTACTAAAGACTTTGCAATAAGGACATTGAGACTGCAATCACATGCAACACTTGTGGGATGTTTGTCTTCTTGCCTACAGAAATGGAGAACTTCACATGCACCAAGTGCAAGTTGGTAGCACTCTTGAAGGAGAAAGTACATCAGTTGGAGTCCAGAGTAGCTACACTTCAGCATATTGGGGAGCAAGAGGATTTCCTGGACACAACAGAACTAACGATCTTGGACGAGTACCACACAGAGGAAGTTGCTGGGGCAGAGGAAGTCACTTCACATACACAGAAGGCAGACAGCTGGAGGAATGTCACACAGAGAAGTAAGCCTAGAAGGAATTGTTCTGGGAGTTTGCAGCTAGAGAATCGATTCGAAGCTCTTTCCCTTATCAAGGAGGACGAGGAAGAGCAGCATGGACAGACTTCAGGGACAGAGCAGGGGAGCCTGGGAGTCCCACTCGAGGGAACAGTTGCTGCTAAGCTTCGAAGGAGGCGTGTGGTCATAGTGGGGGACTCCTTGCTGAGGGGTACAGAAGCAGTGATTTGTAGGCCTGACAAGATAT
>NC_056524.1:261313886-261318774 GCF_019175285.1 Sceloporus undulatus | reverse complement strand
ACAGTTGCCTTGTCTAGCCCACATTTTACAAGCTTGTTTGCAAGAATGTCATGGGGAACCCTGTCAAAGGCCTTACTGAAATTAAGATATACTATATCCACAGCATTCCCTTCATCTACCAAGCTAGTAATTTTATCAAAGAAAGAGATCAGATTTGTCTGGCATGATTTGTTTCTCTGAAACCCATGTTGACTTTTTGTGATTATGGAATTGCTTTCTAGATGTTCACAGACTCTCTGTTTAATTGTCTGCTCTAGAATCTTTCCTGGTATAGATGTCAGACTAACTGGCAGAGATAGGGCAGAGGAAATCCTGGGCTGGGACAGCAGACCTTGACTACCAGAACAGTAGTGTTGTTATATTCCTTCAAGTCATATCCAACTTAGAGTGACCTTAAGGTGAACCTCTAATGGGGTTTTCTTGGCAAGATTTGCTCAGAGGAGGTTTGCCATTGCCTTCCCCAAGTCTGAGAGAGTGTGACTTGCCCAAGGTCAGTACAGCCAGTCCTTCTTATATACAGATTTTTTTATACTTGGATTCAAGCACCCACGGTTTGAAAATGTTCAAAAAAAGTATAAATTTCCAATATCAAATCTTGATTTTCCATTTTTTATAAGGGACACCATTTTGCTCTATCATTATATTTAATGGGACGAGCATCCACAGATTTTATTATCCACGGGGATCTTGGAACCAAACTTCAGCGTATAACAAGGGTCCACTGTACTTGCATTTCATACTATGAGAAATCTCAAGTGTATTATCCTTCACTACAGCTCTACAGCTCTCTAATTCTAAGTACTTCACTCCACTACTAATCTCAGGATAGAGTCATAGCAGTTAAACTGGCATCTAAGTGTTATAACTGTGCATGCACCCCTGTACTTGTGAGTCTCCTTGTTTACTGTCTAATCACTACCTGTTCATAGGCAACTATAAGCCTCCCTCTTCTCCTGTTGTTTACTTCTTTGATACCAAACTGACCTGGAATTAGACATCCCTTCAAATAGGGCCCCACACTCTTTAAAATAGGTATGTAGCACTCCACCTTGTACTAAAGCTGACAACGCTAGCAATGGAACTTCGGTTCAAGAAAGAGAAAATCACCTCCCAACTGTCCTGATTTGTCAAGAACAGTCCCATTTAATCTTCTCTATATGGGAAGACAGAGAGAAAAGAGGGAGGAGAGAGGCAGGAAAGTCTGGAGAATAGTATGGGGGTAGAGAGGGAGACTCGCTTCTGGATTTCCCATGTTTCTTGGGAAGTAGGTCCAAAGCTAGGGTTTCAGATCTCAGGATCCTGCCCCTCTCTATAGAGTTTATCACATTAGTGAGATCCCATGGGAAAATGCAATATAATGCAAAAATAAACAGGAAATGCCCAAATTTTATTGGAACAAACCGAATTTAAAAAGCTGCTGGTTTCCTCCACTTTAAGTGCAGATTAGCTTCACATTATTTCGTTTTAGCAGCAATTATTGTGATAAACTTTCCGAATTTGCAAGTTCTGTTTAAATTTCAGTTTAATTTAAATTGCGTTTAATTCCTGTTTTCCTGTGGGATATCGCTAGTGTGATAAACTCCTCTGTGTGTGTGTTCTCATTTGTTAGGGTTTTTTAATGGCATGCTGCATTTAACTCTGGTTGATGCTTAATGTCTCCTATTTTAATGACATTACCAGGGGTTCCCCTTGTAAAACATCACCAGGCCCTGCATCCTATAGCAGCATGAGGGGTCTTCCCTAGGTTTCTGGTTTTGTCCATGAAATTGCAGGGCCTATGATAGTCCTGACCTGGCAACCCTATTCAAGAAAGGTCACTGGGACCTGATCCCAAGTAAGCATGTGTGCTGTTGCACTCAAGGAGACTTAGGCTGTCACTCAACAGCAAACCCTTGAGTTGTTTTGCTAGACCATTTTAAACTTCAGTCCCTCTTTTCTTTCCCTTGGATATATGAGAACAATTTTGCCTGTTTCCATACTATTAGTATGTGGGGTAGACTATCGATTGCTCGTATGATCAAGGTGGAAAACTAAGCAAAAGGAATGGCAGTCCTTGAAGTCTTGATGCGGAAACATAAATAAGACATTCCAGAAACTGACATATTGACAAGGGTAAGATTTAAAGAGCTGAAAATGTGTTGAATATGAATGCATGAGCTTAATGTGAAGATATTTGAGATCTCCCTCTCCCTCTCTCTGCCTCTCTCTCTGTATGTCCCTTCAGTCGCCTGTTGACTTATGGTTACCCCATGAATTTCATAGGATTTTCTTAGGCAAGGAATACTGAGAGGTGGTTTTGCCAGTCCCTTCCTCTGAAATATAGCCTACAGCACCTGATGGTTTCTCATCCAAGTACTAATCAGGGCTGGCCCTACTTATCTTCCAAGATCAGGCAGGATCCAGTGCCTTTAAGGTAATTAGGCCCGTTGTTTAAAACTTAATGGTTAAGCCTAGCAATACAGACAAGAGTAGTACCCTAACAGATTTTTTTTTAAAAAATAAGAATTATTTGTGAATATTTTACATTGTTTCAGAAGTAATTTTATTTAGTGTTGTTCAGCCTACAGGCCCATGACATGCAATGATAGCATATAACAATGTCAGAGGGAAAAAATAACCCTGCTATATGTGTATTGTATATTTTCATCCATTTCCTTTCCTCTGTTATTCCCCAAGGCTTGACATATTCCCTACTCTCCAAGTGCAAATGCCCAAGTGAGTCGGATGTGGAGAACACACAGATAACAAGGTGGCAGTTGCCCTGGCAACAGAAGTCCTATCAAAACATTCTGAGCATCTTCTGCCTGCCGCTCACTGTCCTTTGCACAGCAGCTGAAACTAGATACAGATGTTAAGTCTCGGCCCTGTTTCTTTGAAAAGCTGCAATTCAAGAGCAAGAAACACAGGGAGACTATATGTTTCCACCCTAATTATTGTTTGCTTTCTGTACCAAATACTGGATGTGTTGGTCAGTTGGAACAGCTACTTAACTATCAACCTGAAGTGGTGATGTGAAGATAGTAGATTACTTTCTTTCACTAGAAAATTAACATAATTTAATAATCATAAAAAGACCAGGGGATGAGTTCCTAGAAATGTAGCAAGGAAATGCTTTAATTAAGGAGCTTCCAGGACAATCTTGGGGAATGACACAGATACATGGCATCATGGAGCAAAGATGGCATTGGCTGTCAGTAACTTTGCGTGATGTTGTAGTGCAACAATTAGGGGCAAATGGCTACTGGGATGGAAAACCATGCATATTCCATCCTGAAAATCCATTTAATTAGATTCAATAGAATTGGCACCTAATAAGGCTCACCTTACCCCGTGAATGCACACATTTATTTCTTTATTTAATAATAATAATAATAATTTGTTTTATTTATATACCGCTATTCCAAAGATTTATATACCGCTATTCCAAAGATCATAGCGGTGAACAGCAAGTAAGCTAATTAGCAAGTAAGCTAATTTGCCCCCAACAGTCTGGGTACTCATTTTAGTGACCTCGGAAGGATGCAAGCCTGAGTCGAGCTTGGGCCCTTTTGCTGGTCTTGAACTCGCAACCTTGTGGTTTCGAGTGAATGGCTGCAGTACAGGCATTTACCCACTGCGCCACCAGGGCTCCTTAAAGCATTTATACCCTGTCCTTCAGCCAGAAAAGCCTCCAGAGTGGCTTGCAATTTATTAATTTGACACTTCCTTGCCCTCAGGTTTCCAACCTAAAAGGACAAGACATACAAGGGAATGGGATTAGGTCCAGGAGGTGGCAGCTGCTTTTCTCTCCCCCAGAAGTCAGAGCAGTGGCAATTGGAAATGGAGGAAGGGCCTCTTGCCAGCCAACGGGACCAAGGCATGATGGAGCTATGCTTGGTTGCTGATCTCTCCTTCAGAGACCATAGCAATGGCAGTTGAAATATTTATAAGGCTTTGTGTTATTTGCTGCATGCCTTTAAGTTGTTTCTGACTTATGGCAACCCTAAGTAAAACCCATCACAGGGTTTTCTTGGCAAGATTTGTACAGAGGGGGTTTGCTATTGCTTTCCACTGAGGCTGAGAGAATATGGGTTGCTAAAATCACCCAGTGGGTTTCCATGGCCAAATGGGGATTTGAATCCTGGTTGTTCAGCACTCCAACTATTACATCATATCAGCTCCCATGCAGCTTGCAAGACATTTTTATGAAATAAAGTATGCACAAAAGAATAATAACTCTTAATTTTTTTTAATTGTATGTTTTAGGTTGTTTTTCATGTTATGGACAGTTTCAGTGCATTTAAATGTTGACCTTTACATGTTTTAGATATATTTAATCTATGTTAACTGTATTCCCCATCACCTTGCATAGCTGCGAAAACACTATGCATGGGTGTGAGTGAAGAAAGTGAATAAGAAGAAAATCAACTCATTTAAGATGTGGTGCTGGAGAAGAGTGCAGAGGATACTGTGGACAGCCAAAAAGGCAAACAAATGGGTCCCAGAACAGATCAAGCCAGAAATCTCCCTGGAAGCCAAGATGATTAAATTGAGACTGTTGCACTTTGGTCACATCATGCGAAGCATGACACACTAGAAAAGAGGATAATGCTAGGAAAGATGAAAGGGTGTAGAAAGAGAGGAAGACTGCATGCTAAATGGATGGACTCTATTAAGGAGGTCAGCATTATGAAGCTGCAGGACCTAGGCAGAGCAGAGACAGATAGGGAGTCTTGGAGATGTCTCATCTGCAGGATCGCCATGAGACAAGATTGACTCAAGAGCAGTTAGCAGCAGTAGCGGCAGCAGCAACAACAGTCAATTTATAAGGCATCTGGAATTCTGGTTTCGGATGATGACTGCCAGTGTTTTAAAATGAGAACTTCTAAGAATGCATATGGTAGAAAAA
>NC_056524.1:261305186-261313786 GCF_019175285.1 Sceloporus undulatus | reverse complement strand
GAAAGGATCTTAATCTTATAAAATCATATTTATTAATAGCAAATGCAGTGTCTTGAGTGTAAGAGCTATAACCTGATGGAGCCAAAGTGGCCTGATCCATACACAAGAGGGCAATACACCAAAAGATACAAGAGGTCCTCAAAATAAGTTTAAATAAAGACCCCAAAATATTTTTGCTAAATATGATTGATAACGAGGATTTAGAAAGAAAACATGGAAAGCTCTTATTTTATATGATCAGTGCGGCTAGACTGTTGTTGGCATCAGTGTGGAAATCAGAGAAGATTCCCGATAGAGAAAACTGGACCCTAAAAATGTACGACTACATGGAGATAGACAAACTATCTTGTTTCATAAATAAGAGATTGATAAATAAATTTAAGAAAGGTTGGGAACCTTAGATATGTTATCTGAGAGAAAATGAAGGTGCATATACAGGTATTATATTTTAATTAATTTTGTATGAATACTTGGGATCAGAGGAAAATATGAGAATATGTGATAAAAAAAAGTAAGAAGCGTCATTGTAAGCAACTGAAATGTACAGAAAAGGCAATGATCTAGAAATATGCATGTAAAGAAGACTTGGAGATAAGATAGATAAACAGAAAGTGACAGTATAAAGTATACAGGTAAACGCAGTAACAACAGAGCAGAGGAAGGATGGGGGAATGGTCAATGTTAAGAGCAAAATAATGTACACGTAATTAATAATTTGGTTTTTTTTATTTTGTATTATGTCAAAACTCAATACACACTCACAAAAATAATAATGAATAGATGGTACTATACACCCTGGAAATTAAAAAAGATATACAGTATAAGTTAGAACAAGGTTTATATTGGAGGTGTAACAAGGAAAAAGGGACCATCTTTCATGTATGGTGGCAATGTAAAGAGATTCAGAAATATTGGAGGGAAGTTCATGAGACTATTCAGCAGATATTTGGGATAAACTTCCCAATGAACCCCAAGTTATATTTACTTAATATGACCTCGATTTTGAATGTATAGGATGGCCTGGAAGACAAAGAGCCCTCCTCCAACCACCATCTTGAGGGGGAGAGAGGCCTTGCAATTTTTTGTATTGTTTTGCAATTTTACTGTACACCGCTATGATCATTGCAGAATAGCAGTCTATAAATAAAAATTATTATTATTATTATTATTATTATTATTATTATTATTATTATTATTATTAAAATAAATATTGGAGGATAATATTATATCTGGTGACTGCAGCTAGAGTTTCAGTAGCTAAATTATGGAAATCGGAAGTGGGGCCAACATGGGATGATTGGATGCAGAAGGTGAATGAATATAGAGGACTAGACAAGATATCCTGCCATGTACAAGAGCAAGATATTACAAAAAGGAAAAAGGATTGGAAAAAAGTTTTGGTGGTATGGGAATCGAGATGGAATATGAAAACTAATATATTGGATGTTTAATAGTTTATACTTCTATGATGACAACTTGTTTAATGAACTCTTTTTTTTCCAATTTTTTCTTTTTCCCTTCTCTTCTATATTCAGTATGATACCCTTTATAACTGCAGGTCTGTAGATGAACAAATGGCATCTCCAACAAAGCATTTTATACAAGAATAAGAGCTGAGGGTTTAAAAATTGAATATGTATTTAAATAATTAAGCAAGGGCAAGACTTTGTGTTAAGATAAGAAGTACTGAGATTTGCTTTTTAAATGAATCTTAGCTGATCTTTATTTTTATTTTATTTTTTGTATACAGAGTACAGTACATAATGAGACAGTTGGTTTTGGGAAGAGTACTCTTTAAAACTCTAAGAACCAGAGGAACATCGATGAAAACCAGTTAAGACAAGAATACAAATGTAATTTCATTTGAACTTTTATTGTAGCATAATTTTTATTATATATAACCAATAAAGATTATTTTAAAAAGAAGAAGTGGACTTACATAGAGTCACAGGCAAAGAAGTCCACCTGACTCCAGAGTAGCAACTTGAATTGAATGGAAGGGATTATACTCTGGTGAACTGAAGAGAACCTATGAAGATAAATTTTAGTGAGCTACAGAACAAAATACTTCTTATATTTTAATACATCAAACAGACACCCTTTTAATGCCATAGTAGTTGTTTGAATATAAATGCAGTATTTCTCATATCAGACGAACTATAATACAGAGCAGGTTTAGACAGACTTACTCACAGTTCATGTGGAGTGTGTATTATGGATATATTATCAGGAATCCATGTGTTCTTCAGAGCCTGAAGAGCTGCCAGAAACTCTGTTAATACAGTGCAATAGGGCAAAGATGTAAAATCCTTGAGTTCCATACTAAGAGAAAGAAAGATGTAAAATAAAAATTGTTTATGCAACTCCACCTTGATTAAATGAAGGAAAGTATTTCCTGGTCTGGAGACCAAGAGAAATAATATCCTTGCACTGGCCTATCAAAAGCACTGGTGGGAAAAAATGTTCCAATTCTCCATGGTCTTCAACCTCCTGGACAGATCAGCAGGGTCTAACATCATGAAGACAAGTACCTTCCATGATTCCTTTGATTTTAAATATTAAGCTAAGCTACCGGTGAATATCTAACTAGACATTCAAGCAGCAAGGAATCTCTTTGATGTAGCAACTGAAACTAGACTTTGGTTTGCTTTGACCCATTCTGTATCCAGTCACTTTACTTTGTTTCAAACTATAATGGTTAGGAAGTTTGGCAGTTTTTCATTTTCTCTGCTTGGACATCACTCATGTTTGTGTGTTTCAAGTTCAAGAAGAAACCTGGGATTTGACTGGCTTTAACTGCTGTTCCTTCTCATTCTGTCAAAGCATGTTTCTCTGCTCTACTTTTACTAAGTCCACATTTTCCAGGACATATCTTCCCTTGCACTTTCCTATTCAATTGTCCTACTCTTGAGTTTTGCCTTGATTGACCTCATAGAGTCAATGTTACTTGTTAGCTACCAAATGTTATATCCGCACTCTTCCTAAATTGCTGTGTGCCAACTAAAAGATGGGCCTTGCTCTTAAGGAGCAGGAGGGGACAAAATGCAGGCTGCAAATTCCGTTTTTGTGGCCCAGGAATCAATTTCTTTTCCTTTCCTTCTTTATTTCTTTTTTTGTCAGGTTTTGGGATCTTCTGGACCACTTTAGGTCCAGGAAGGGGCTTTTAAAAAATGGAAATAAACCAGAATTTCTGGTCACTTCCTATTTTGAAAAATGGCTTCTCCTGTGCATTTGGGGACAGAAATTAAGTTTTGGTAATGGGGGTGCAGTGGAAGGTGCCAAGTCACCTGGGGCTAATGCATAGTTAAACACCCCTGTTATAGAGATACACAGTAACTCCAGCTTTACGCTTGTCAGTCTTTGTTAAAAGCTAATGTAAGCAAGTTGCCGCAGCATCAAGATGTCAAAGGATTCCTTGAAAACAGCACTTAAAACTTTGGCACCCCCCCTTTGAAACATCTTTTGGAAACATCTTTGCACCTAGGAGACACACAAAGGATTCAGATCCAGCCTTTCATTTCCAAGGTAAATAATTTGCAGGGCCCTCTGCCGATCTGTGGACGCAAACGAATAACTGCAAATAAAACAGCTTCTACCCACCTGCAATTTCTTGTCCTCTTGGATCAGGCAGATCCAACACAGTCTCTTAATTCACATGATGGTTACTTTATTGAAAGTTCTGTGGTATCCACATGTTGTAACATGCAAAAATGTAGGTCTCTGACATTATCCAGAAACATTGTTGACATGAACTCTTTCTCAACTCTGGGATGCCATACTGTTTGAGTCTTTATGCAGAAACCCTAATCTACAACAATAGCCAACATTTTTATTTCCGAGACTCACAGAGTTCTGCAACATTCAATACACAGCTGAAGATTTGAAGGCATTCGCATGCCTTGAAGAGCAGTGAAGAGTAGTACAGTATGGGTGATTCTGAAAGGGGAACTTCACTTGCATTATGGAATGCATAGTGAAAAAAAATGTTTTTAGAACACAATGAAATATGTACAAACAAGAGAGATTCTGTATATCATCTACATAGGTGTAATTTTTTAAAATGCACATAACTCCATCTGTCCCTGCAAACTAAACTGATATCAAGTGTAAAAAGGCATACATATTTATCTCTTAAGCAAACTCATCTCCCTTTCCTTCTCCCTGGAATGTGATGAATAAACTCCTCCAGGACTCCAATGGAATGCGATCACTTCTTCTCTCTTACACCTTCCCATGTCAAAATTTACTTGTACTGGAGGAATTTAAGCCACAGATGAACCGTTTCTGAAGCTTTATTTAACATGCACTCTGCAAACAAAGCCTGACATTCACTGTTCATAGAATGATAGAGTTGGAAGAGACCACAAGGGACATCCAGACCAACCCCCTGCCATGCAGGAAATCACAATCAAAGCATCCCCGACAGATGACCATCCAGCCTCTGTTTAAAGACCTCCAAGGAAGGAGACTCCACCACTCTCTGAGGAAGGAGTGTGTTCCACTTCTTTCCTCCTGTTGGAAAACAGACAGGTTACCATTTGCTTGCTGATCACTTCCATTCCATTGCCAAAATATTTCTGGCATAGATGAGTATGAGATATTAACTCTTGTGAACTTACTTGTAACAAGGAATATGAAGTGAACTTATATGGAGTCACAGGCGAAGGAGTCCACCTGACTCCACAGTAGCAACTTCTGGACCTACAGCCACATAAAGTGAGGTTCCAACGTTTAATTTAAAAATCAAGTTTAAACCAAGAAACCTCATTGTATGTGGCTGTAGGTCCATAAAATCATAGAATTGTAGAGTTGGAAGAGACCACAAGGGCCATCCAGTCCAACCCCATTCTGCCATGCAGGAACTCTCAGTCAAAGCATCCCTGACAGATGGCCATCCAGCCTCTGCTTAAAGACTTCCAAAGAAGAGACTCCACTACACTCCGAGGGAGTTTGTTCCACTGTCGAACAGCCCTTACTTTCAGGAAGTTCCTCCTAATGTTGAGGTGGAACCTCTTTTCCTGGACCTTGCATCCATTGCTCCAGGTCCTAGTCTCTGGAGCAGCAAAAAAAGCTTGCTCCCTCCTCAATATGACATCCCTTCAAATATTAAACAGGCTATCATATCACCTCTTAACCTTCTTTTCTCCAGGCTAGACATCCCCAGCTCCCAAGTCGTTCCTCATAGGACATGGTTTCCCAGACCCTTCGACATTTTAGTTGCCCTCTGGACACGCTCCAGTTTCTCAACATCCTTTTTGAATTGTGGGGCCCCGAACTGGACACAGAATTCCAGGTGGGGCCTGACCAAAGCAGAATAGAGGGGGACTATCCTTTGATCTGGACACTAAATTTCTATTAATGCACATTGGCCTTTTTAGCTGCGCATCACACTGTTGACTCACATTCAACTTGTGATCTACTTGGACTCCCGATCCCTTTCACATGTAGTCTTGTTCAGCCAGGTGTCACCCATCCTGTATCTGTGCATTCATTTTTCTGCTCCAAACCTTACATTTTCCTGTGTTTTGTTAGCTTGGCCCAGCTTTCTAGTCTATTCAGGTCATTTTGAATTTGATCCTGTCCTCTGGAGTATTAGCTATCCTCCTAATTGTGGTGTCATCTGCAAATTTGATAAGTATTCTCCCAATTTTGTCCCCAAGTCATTGATAAAGATGTTGAACAGTACGGGCCCAGGACAGAGCCCAGTGGAACACCACTGGTCACTTCTCTCCGGATGAAAAGGAGCCATTGTTGAGCACCCTTTGGGTTGGCTGTGTCAACCAATTACAAATCCATGTAACAGTTGCCTGTCTAACCCACATTTTACAAGCTTGTTTTCAAGAATGTCACAGGGAACTTGTCAAAGGCCTTACGGTGAACCGCCCTGATCTATGGAAGGGCGGTTATAAATAATAATTTATATTTATTATTACGGAAATCAAAGATGCTATTCCACAGCATCCCCTTCATCTATCAAGCTGGTAATTTGATCAGAAAAAGAGATCAGATTTGTCTGGCATGGCTTGTTTCTCTGAACCATGTTACTTTTTGTGATTATGGCATTGCCTTCTAGATGTTCACAGACTCTGTTTAATGATCTGCTCTAGATTTTTTCCTGGATAGATGTCAGACTTACTGGACGATAATTGTTGGGATCCTCTTTTCCCCCCTTTTTGAAGATGGGGACAACGTTTGCCCTCCTCCAGTCTGCTGGGATTTCTCCGTTTTCCAGGAGTTTTCAAATATGATTGCCATTGGCTCCGATATACATTTGCCAGTTTCTTTAATACCCTTGGATGGAGTTCATCTGGTCCTGGAGACCTATATCATTTAGATAAGCGGGTATTCCTGTACTATCTTCTTGCTACTGTGCTGAAATTCCCTAATCTGTCCTCTGCCTCCATTATCCTCAGGTTGAGCACCCATTTCCTTTCTGAGAAGACTGAGGCAAAGAAGGTATTGAGTAATCTGCTTTTTCTCTGTCCCATGTTAGCATTTTTGCTTTCTTCTTCATGCAGTGGCCCTACCATTTCCTCCTTCTACCATTGCTGCAGACATATATACAAAAAGCCCCTTTATTGTTCTTAACCTCTCTAGCAAGCCTGAGCTCATTCTGTGCTTTAGCTTTTCTGACTTTACCCCCACACAGGCTACTATTTCTTTAATTTCTTTTTCATGATTTCCCCTTTCCATTTCATATACAGTTCCTTTTAAAACGTGCTCAGTTGAAAGTTCCTTAGTCATCCATCCGGTTTCTTGAACATCTCCCTTTTTCTTCCTCATTGGTACTGTTTGAAATTGTCGTTCAGTATCTTCCTTTGTGAAACTCCCACTCATCTGATGGAGGGTAGGTCTAGGGTTTGATTTTTTAACTCTTATTATAATAGAGTTGAGGAGAGAACACGGCCGGCCCAGCGTCATCAGGGGCTGGCCTGAAGACTGAGTGCCCTCCCCCATAACTGTCATCTTTCGGCCGTTGAGGGAGAGAGCAGGCCGGCCAGCGTCATCAGGGGCTGGCCTGAAGACTGAGTGCCCTCCCTCCATAATGTCATCTTTCGGCCGTTGAGGGAGAGAGCAGGCCGGCCCAGCGTCATCAGGGGCTGGCCTGAAGACAGAGTGCCCTCCCTCCAACTGTCATCTTTCGGCCGTTGAGGGAGAGAGCAGGCCGGCCCAGCGTCATCAGGGGCTGGCCTGAAGACAGAGTGCCCTCCCTCCATAACTGTCATCTCGGCCGTTGAGGGAGAGAGCAGGCCGGCCCAGCGTCATCAGGGGCTGGCCTGAAGACGGAGTGCTCTCCCTCCATAACTGTCATCTTTCGGCCGTTGAGGGAGAGAACAGGCCGGCCCAGCGTCATCAGGGGCTGGCCTGAAGACTGAGTGCCCTCCCTCCATAACTGTCATCTTTCGCTGTTGAGGAGAGAGCAGGCCGGCCCAGCGTCATCAGGGGCTGGCCTGAAGACAGAGTGCCCTCCCTCCAAACTGCATCTTTTGGGCGTGAGGAGAGAACAGGCCGGCCCAGCGTCATCAGGGGCTGGCCTGAAGACGAGTGCCCTCCCTCCATAACTGTCATCTTTCGGCGTTGAGGGAAGAACAGGCCGGCCCAGCGTCATCAGGGGCTGGCCTGAGACTGAGTGCCCTCCCTCCATAACTGTCATCTTTCGGCCGTTGAGGGAGAGAGCAGGCCGGCCCAGCGTCATCAGGGGCTGGCCGAAGACTGAGTGTCCCTCCTCCATAACTGTCATCTTTCGGCCGTTGAGGGAGAGAGCAGGCCGGCCCAGCTTCATTAGGGGCTGGCCTGAAGGACAGAGTGCCCTCCCTCCATAACTGTCATCTTTCGGCGTTGAGGAGAGAACAGGCCGGCCAGCGTCATCAGGGGCTGGCCTGAAGACAGAGTGCCCTCCCTCCATAACTGTCATCTTTCGGCCGTTGAGGGAGAGAACAGGCCGGCCCAGCGCATCAGGGGCTGGCCTGAAGACTGAGTGCCCTCCCTCCATAACTGTCATCTTTCGGCCGTTGAGGGAGAGAGCAGGCCGGCCAAGCATCATCAGGGGCTGGCCTGAAGACAGAGTGCCCTCCCTCCATAACTGTCTTCTTTCAGCCGTTGAGGGAGCGAACAGCCGGCCCAGCGTCATCAGGGGCTGGCCTGAAGACTGAGTGCCCTCCCTCCATAACTGTCATCTTTCGGCTGTTGAGGGAGAGAGCAGGCCGGCCCAGCGTCATCAGGGGCTGGCCTGAAGATAAAGTATCTTAATTGTAGATTTTTCTTGTACTGTTATATAATTTTCTTGTACACCGCTATGATCTATTTGGAATAGCGGTTTATAAATAAAACATATTATTATATTAATTACCATTTCCTCTTCTACCATTTGCTGCAGACATATATACAAAAAGCCCCTTTTATTGTTCTTAACCTCTCTAGCAAGCCTGAGCTCATTCTGTGCTTTAGCTTTTCTGACTTTACCCCACACAGGCTAGCTATTTTCTTTAATTTCTTTTTCATGATTTCCCCCTTTTTCCATTTCATATACATGTTCCTTTTAAAACTTGGCTCAGTTGAAAGTTCCTTAGTCATCCATCCTGGTTTCTTGAGACATCTCC
>NC_056524.1:261295363-261305161 GCF_019175285.1 Sceloporus undulatus | reverse complement strand
AACTTACTTGTAACAAGACATATGAAGTGGACTTATATGGAGTCACAGCCAAGGAATCCACATACAATTCTACCTTTCATTTCAAAAGCAAGTTTAAACCAAGGAACCTCATTGTATGTGACTGTAGGTCCGGAAGTTGCCACTCTGAAATCCAGTGGACTCCTTGGCATGTGACTCCATATAAATCTACTTTATATATCTTGTTACAAGTAAGTTCACAAGAGTTAATATCTTATACTCATCTATGCTAGACATTTTTTGGCAATGGAATTAAATCATTATGACAGAAATACAATGAACCCAATTTCAAGTTTCCTATGGAAACCTAGAAGTGGGTACTTAACCCTTCTCCAGCTCCCAATTTTTCTCCTGAAATTTCCCCTACTGGCACTCCCCTCTATCCAAATAAGATTTGTAGGTTTGGGGAACTATCAGTGGGTGCTGAAATAAATAAGTGTCCTTCCCACCTGCTGAGCCTCAAACCACCTGCCCCCACACTCTTATTATCTTAGCCAAGCACACATTTGCTGATGCAACACTGTGTTTCACCCAAAAACATTGCATAACGTCTTCTTAAGGAGAAAGGCATCGACACCACATATTTTATCTTTCAATGGCAAAGATGCTAATTTGTTATCAAATAATATGTGCCTTCCAAATTATACCTGTTTACATAAACAAAACTTTCTGAGTGTAGCAAAAACAAGGGTTATGTTAATTTCCAAACTGTTTGTCACTTTAGCTTTTCACTATATGCATCTTCAGATAATGGATAAGCAGGCAAACAAAGTCCTATGAACATTTAATTGGGAGCAAGTACTATTGATAAATACAGTGCTCTTCTGAGCAAACATGCACAGGATTGGGAAATATGCCTGTAATTCTACATGCAAACATCACATGTAAATGTCACTGAAATCACTGGAAGCTATTTCCATAATCACATGTAGGACTGCACTGCACACACATGATCCGATCTACATTGCATTCCTCTTTGCTGTACTTTCCTGGCTGCACATTTACATTTTTACACAGATGATTAAATAGATCAGTGATGGGGAATTTTCAACCTGTACGCAAAATCTGTCCCATTGGCCTGGCCCCTCTGGCCCTGGAATGAGGCTGTCACCCTTCCCAAAGGTCCACCTCCATAGAAAGAAGAAACAATAGAGGAGTGCCTGATTCACAAAATCACATCTAAGTGCACTTCACTTCTTCCCAAAGTCAGTTCTGCTCTGCAATGGCAGAGTGGAATGAATCAATGACAAGTGTCTTCAAATGTCTCCTCGGTATGCCTTCTGAGATCAAATGTCCTCTCCTTCACTTTCCCCTGTAGGAAAGGCAAAGGACAAGCGAAGCTGCTTGTGCCCTCAGCAAACATGGTCAGCACACTGACTGACATCCAAAGTCCACCTTGAGGTGTGAAGGTGAAGTAGTAACAAAGTGACACTAACTTGAGAAGCTCTGGCCAATTCTTCAGCAAGTGATTTAATGGTCAGGTCCCTTCTGATGGTATATGGCCTGTGGCAGGGTGGAATCTGGGCCCCACGCCTTCCAAAGTTCCTCCTCTAATACAGTCAGAATCAACTATGTCTGTATCAACAAGATACACACATAGCAGAGATTTTGCCCACAAATTGTTTCTAATATAGCACCAGGGGTGGGGGATGAGGTAGTTTCATGGTGATGAAAGAAGAAACTTTACATGCAAATGTATATTTCTCACTGTGCAAAGTACAATATACATATATTCAGGAATTGTTTTGCAAGATACCTGTTGGGAGTTTACTAAACCAATCCACATTCTTCCAAGATTCTGTTGTCTATTTTATTTTGCTTTGCCTTAGATTATTCAACAGACACAGATATTCTTACATCACATGCTTTTAACAATTTAAATAAATATTACCATAGTTACTTATATGCACTACCATCTTGAATATTCAGTCATTCTCCACGGGCTTTGCTAGTTTAAAACAGTAGCATTTATTTTAATTACAATGCAACATACATTAAAGCACCAAGACAACAAGTCCTACACATTATTTTATCCCCTACCTTCTCCACAAATGCAGTGCTATTAAGCAGGCAGCTTTTGAATGCAACTTTTTTAGTGCTATAATCAATTCATTTCAAATAAATATCCTTACAAAGCAAGCTTTGTAAAATGTAAAACATGCTTATGAAATAGATTTAAAAGGATTTATCTTCTGATTTACAGCCATGCTGCTGGTACTGGAGCTTTTCAAGGATGTCTGCATGAAATAAACTTACTGAAATTATGCAATTTGTTTTTCAGGTCAGAAATTATACAATTTGTTTTTCAGAGCACTCAGAAACAAAATTTAAAATGAGGAAGCTGCATGGCTTCAAGCTATGTACAAATACACTCATGGACAATGATCTGCCTTTGATCAGCCTAGCACAAGGATATCTCCTTTCTAAAACTCAATACGTTGATTTTCAAAATGGTTAGCTTCCCAACTACTACATGAACAGCCTCCCTCTAATCTTATATTAAATTACAACAAATGCAAGAAGGTGTTCTCAACACTATTACTCTCCACCAGTCTGTTTGAAACGGCTTCTATTGCTTGCTTAGACACAAACATACCAAAGGGCAAAGAAAGGGTAGTGGCCAGAAACAGTGTGGTTTTTAAACCACTCCAACCACATTTCTATTGTTTCTTTCAAGCCCCACCACAAGGCAACCATGTAAACACCCCATGAAGGGAACAGAAACCCTTCCCTATCTCATTCATTCATTCATTCATCTATAAGGGGCACTTGGTGAGGAATGCTGTAGTGGCCAAGACTGAAAACTGGTGAACAAGGAAGGAGACAGAAAAACAGGATGGTGGGATGGGTGGGAAGAGTGCACAGGTAGAGGAAACAGGAAAACATGCAGGCCTTTGTTTACATGAGGGGGGAATAAGAAAAGAAAATGGGACAAACCCAGTATGTGTAAAGAGGTCAGAAAAAGCTTCTTCATAGTTTGCCAAAAAGCTGTGAAAGAATGCATGATGAGTTAAAATAAAATTGAGAAGGATATTAAATATAAGAAAAATAGGTGGGGTGGGTGGATTTGATGTTCATAATGTGCACCAAGAGTACAATAGAACATAGTCAGATTTATGTCTGAGTTAACATGGGCGTGTTACAGATGCACTGAAAGGGCGTGCTAGGGTTAGGAAGGGGCGTATTAGGGTTGAGAAGGGGCGTCCCTTCTGGACGCCCCTCAACCCTAGTACGGACCGAGCCCGTACAAAATGGCGGCACCTGTCCACACGGGGGGCGCCATTTTGATGACGCGGACGCGTAGTGTCCAGATGTCATCCGGTGGAAGTGACGTTGCGAGTGCGTGACTAGTGCCTTGCGGCGCCACTTCCGGAGTGCAGAAAGAAGCACCATTTCAGCGCTTCTTTCTTGCTGCGCCCGGGAACCATGTGGTTTGGCCACTGCGGTTCCCAGACCCAGCAACCGGCGGTGGTGGCAGAGCACCCTTCTTGGGCGCTCTGTAATGCGCCATGGTTAGGATTTGGCTGCAACATGTGTAATGGAGCATGTTCTTTCATAGGCATCCTGTGATGCAAATAAGATCACTAAATGTGTTCACTCAAATGTATCCACAACAAAGGGCATACATTTTTAAGCTGACAAAAGTCTCTCTTGTTTCCCCCTACAACAGAATATTGTTATAACCCTACAGAATATCGTGGAAGAAGACGACAGAGATGGAATCTTCTCAAAGGCAGAGAGAACTAAGAATGTTTGTGTATGAGGAAGAAGAGTTAAAATATGCACACAGGAGATGCAAAGGAAAGAAAACCACCCACCTCACAGTGCTATTGTAAGAGTAAAAGGGAGGGGATCATTTTCACATCCCTGTGTTGCTTGCGAAAGAATGGGAGAAAAGTGTAATAATAATAATATGAGCTATGAGAGTAGGTGGGCTTTGAATGGAAGATACGTTATCTGTGTTTTCACATGTCTTCAAGTCACCTGTCATATCTTATGGTGACCTGATGAATTTCACAATTTTCTTAGGCAACAAATACTCAGAAGTGCTTTTGCCAGTTCCTCCCTCTGAAATACAGAACCCATAGTACCTTCATTGGTGGTTTCTCATCCAGATACTAACCAGCGCTGACAGTGCTTAGCTTCTAAGATCAGGTCAGATGTGATCCATTTAGGGTAATTTAGGCCAGCAGAAGGGGAGGCAGCACAATATGGATGAAAAACCCCACAGGGCCTCAAGTCCCATGGTTTTCAATGGCGTCATGTGCAGCCACATGTGGCCATTAGCATCAATGGGGCTTGCTGTCCATGGATGCTTAAGTCTGCAGATGACAAGCCCGTGGTTGGGGAGGGCAGGCTGTATAATTCTAGGGAGAGAGAGTGGGTATTTTAGGGGTCAGAAATGGAAAGGAAGAGGAGGGGGCTGAGAGACGGCTTCCCACACTGGGGGCTGAAAAGGGATGACACCATTAAATGTGTTGTACTATGAGCTCAGCAATGAAACCCACTAGGTGACCTTGGACAAGTCACATGCTCTCAGCCGCAAGGGAAAGCAATGGCAAACCTCTGAACAAATCTTGCCAAGAAAACCCCATGATAGGTTCGCCACAAGTAGGAAAGTACTTAAGGTAGACAACAAGTTGAAACTAGGAGAGGGAAAACAGAGACAAACCGTGAGCAAACAGCATGAACCATAAAGGAAGCTGTGATTGTTGGATTTTCAGGACGAGGATGGACACACACACACACAACCCCTCCCTCCTAAACAGTTGCGAACAACACAAATATACATGCCATTTTAGTTTCAACACAGCTTAGTCCAGGATATATATGTCTATCAGACTGCACCTTAATAAGCGGCCACTCTAACGAACAGCAGTTCTGAAATTAAATCCCACCGAAGGCAAACTGAGGTCGCCTTTCCTGAACCTATCATGGACATCTCCTCCTACAAGTGAAAGGAGCAGAGCTTCCTTCCCAACTCAAATATCGACACCCAAAACTGGGGCCAAGGTTTCTCCAGAGCCTTAAGAGGGGACTCTAAAAGTGAGGGTCCATCTACACTGGAGAAATAATGCAGTTTGACACCACTTCAAGTGATGGAGCTAGTGGCTTGAATGCTAGACCAGGACTCAGGAGATTAGGTTTCGAATCCCCGCTTGGCCATGGAAACCCACTGGGTGAACCTGGGCAGGTCACACTCTCTCAGCCTCACAGAGACGTCCACTGCAAACTCCCTATGAAGAAACTTGCCAAGGAAATGCTATGTTAGGTTTGCCTTAGGGTCACCACAACTCAGAAAAGGCTTCAAGGCAACCCCCCAAAAGAGCTCCATCCTATGGAATCCTGGGATTTGTAGTGCTACAAGTTTTTTGTTTTGTCTTCTGTGCCAAACAGTGCTGGTGCCTGACTAAACTGCAACTCCCAGGCCATTGGAAGCAGTGTCCAACTCCATTATTCCTACAATGTTGACACACCCTCTGAGCTTCTTCTTAAGAGACCTTTCCTTCTTCACATCTGTTGCTGTTGTTGTTGCTGTGTGCCTTCAAGTCATTTTTGGCTTATGGTGACCCTAAAGAGAACCTATCATGGCTTCTGCTATTTCATATCACCCCCCCCTCATTTAGTCAGCTCTGTCTGTTGGTCGTCTGGATGAGTGACCTACATGTGTGTGCTTTCTATATCTGCTTACTACAAGTTCCCATAGGTTCCATGCCTTGGGTCTCTATCAGTGGTTGCCAGTATAAGCGGTGCTGGACGCAACTCCTTTAACTGCCCCTGAGTCAGTCCTAGGGAGACCTGGGAGTGGTAGTTTGTTATGGTGCCAGAGCTCTCTCTCACAGAGAAGGCTAAATGTCTCGCGAAACTACAACTCCCAGGATCCCCTAGCACTGGGCCGGGGCAGTTAAAGCGGTCTCAAACCGGGTTATTATTTCCGCAGTGTGCTGCTTTGGACCTGATGACTCTCACCGAGGTTTGAGGTTAAAGAGGGAGGGAGGGAGGGAGGGAGGGAGAGAGAGGAGCCCTCGTTCTTTCCTGGGGGCTACTTACCTCCGCGTCCCGCCTCGGCGCCTGACATCCGGAAGGCGGCCTCCTCCTCCTCGCGCCCCGCTCCTTCCTTCTTCCACTCCTTCTGTCTGGCAAACCAAACAAACAAAACACCCACACGCCCAGAACCGGAAGTTTAAAAGGTATGACCCCGGAAGCAGATCCCCACCAGAGTGCTCTTGGAGGTGGCGGCGACTCGGGAAAACAAGCGCTAGATAAACAGAACCGGGCTTCTAAGGCGCATGCGCAACTCCTGGGGTAGGTGGGCGGGGATTTTTGGCGCATGCGCACTGGAGGAGTGCCCTGAGGAGCCTTGTGTGGGTTTTTTTAAAAGTGGAGGGTGTTGTTATAGCAACCGTTGCCACAGGGCAGGGTTTAAATCACTTTTAGACCGCTTTAACTGCCCCTGGCTTAGTGCTAGGGAATGCTGGGAATTGTAGTTTGTTGGGGCACCAGAGCTCTCTCTGACAGAGAAGGCTAAATGTCTCACGAAACTAGAGTTCCCAGAATTCCTTAGCATCGAACCAGGGCAGCCAAAGCAGTCTCAAACTGGGTTATTTCTGCAGTGTGGATGGATTCTCAGTCTATATCACTGTAACACTCCTTCAATATTTGAACATGATTATCATGTCACCTCCTAACCTTCTCTTCTCCAGGCTAAACATGCCCAGCAGCCTAAGCCTCCCCTCACAGGGCAGCCTGCTATGGCAAAACCAGCAAATGCTCTTGTTATATAATCTTAGTCCATGGAAGTTTCTGCCAAATAAAATTTCTTGGTTCCTAATGTGGCACTGTCCTGTCTGCTGTTTTACATTCTTGATGCCCTTAATACATAGAATCATAGAGTTGGAAGAGACCACAAGGGCCATCCAGTCCAACTCCCTGCCATGCAGGAACTCTCAGTCAAAACATCCCCGACAGATGGCCATCCAGCCTCTGCTTAAAGACCTCCAAGGAAGGAGACTCCACTACAATCTCCAAGGAAGGAGTGTGTTCCACTGTCGAACAGCCCTAACTGTCAGGAAGTTCTTCCTGATGTTGAGGTGGAATCTCTTTTCCTGGACCTTGCATCCATTGTTCCGAATCCTAGTCTCTGGAGCAGCAGAAAACAAGCTTGCTCCCTCCTCAATATGACACCCCTTCAAATATTTAAACAGGGCTATCACATCACCTCTTAACCTCCTCTTCTCCAAGCTAAACACCCCCAGCTCCATTCCTCAGGGCATGGTTTCCAGACTCTTCACCGTTTTCGTCACCCTCCTTTGGATGCATTCCAGTCTCTCAATGTCCTTGTGATGGGCAATAATTTGGTAGGCGCACTTTCACCTAGCTGCATGACGATACAGGTTGGGGTACGTTCAGTCAATTCCAGTCAATTGTTGACACCATCAAAATATCAAATGGGTACAAGTGATTATTCTCTACTGAATCATCAAGGGTTGTTGCTTGTCATCCTCCAAACAAACAATCCTGTGTGCTTTTGTGTGTGATATCACCAAGTTTGGGAGGGCCTGGCAGGTAATGATTTGCAATAGCGCATCGTCTTATGACTGTTGCCATCAGTTAGTAGAATATAGAGCGATTACTCATGTATATATCAAGTGTTTATCTAATCGTGGAGAATTACAAAAGACCAGGCTTTTAAAGGAATCTGTACACAGGGTGAAAATATGAGGTTGCTCCATTTCTACAAGAGCAGCTTACTACACAGCCTAAAAATAGTAGGTTGCACCTTTTTAAGAAGCTTAAACATGCTGGGGGCACTTGCTAGAAGAGGAAGCTTAAGGTTTCCACTCATTCCTCATTTGACTGTTCGTGATTTCAATATGCCACAGCTATGATAGATAGTTATATATATGGAATGTCCTCCCCTTAGAGGCCCAGTAGGTGTCTGTTTTTTATTCTCTTGCCAGGGCAAAATATGAGCTTTTATTGAAGCCTTTGGGGCCTAATGGTTTTGTTCAAATCTGCACATGATTTCAACTTTTTATATTGTTAAATTGTTTTAAGTGATTTAGAATGTTTAAATTATTTTGCTATTGTTTAAACTTAAACTTTATTATAAGCTGCCCAAACATATGATCGGATGGGGTAGAATTAAAAATAGAATAAAAAGTTAAATAAAAACAAATCCTTTTTTCAAAAGCTGCCTTGAATCCCATCTTGGGAGAAAGAAAGGCAAGATGTAAATTCAATAAAAAATAAATAAAGGAACACACCTCTGTAAATGGGGTATTAAAATACCAGATGCTACAGCTAATAACAATGCCTGGAGTATAGTGACGTTGTCTAACAGCTGCTGAAAACAAAATTCTGGAGTAATTAATCCTTGATCTGTTCCAACAGAATTGGTTGGGAGAAACTGCTATGTTTGAGGAGTCAGACACTTTGGGGACTGCTTTGGCTGGGCCTGTCTAATTCCAGTGACTTCAGATTGTAGTTGTTTTTATTGCGTGCCTTCAAGTTGTTTCTGACTTGTGGCGACTCTGAGGCGAACCTATTACAGGGTTTTCTTGGCAAATTTCTTCAGAGGGGGTTTACCATTGCCATCCTCTGAGGCTGAGAGAGTGTGGTTTGCCCAAAGTCACCCAGTGGGTTTCCATGGCCAAGCAAGGATTCGAACCCTGGTCTCCAGAGTCATAGTCCAGCATTCAAACCACTATACCACTGGCTCTCTTTGACTTCAGTAGGGTTCAGAAATTAATTCTGCATAGATCAGAATTCTTTGTGTGATCATTCTATGCTGTTGATCAAGCATAGACACACTCTAATGCCATTTCTGTGTAATGTTATGGCCTATTATGAGTAATAGCTTGAAATAATATTGCAGTTAGATATAGTTATGCTGTATGAGATTTGAAGAGGATGATGTTCCATCTGGGAACATCTCCCTGACGTTGCTAGATACCACTTGGCATATGATAAATTTGTTTCGCTCTTAACTTCAAGAGCCTACTTGTACAAAATGAAAAATCAGTCACTTCCTCTACAAACCTTCTCCAAGAAGAAAATGTTAATAAATATTTCAGCCCCCTTCTGCCTCCTTAAGAATACATTATTATCAATGCATGGATTTATCTTCCTCTGGAAATAGATTTTCTGAGATGTCTCTCCACTCTAGCGGAAGCCTCTTTGCCTTTTGCGTTCTAATTGATTACTGCCATCTAGTGATGTTCTCAAGGACTCTTCTTTTTGACGGTTGTATTTTTCAGAGTAATGTCAAGTTGCTGAATTGTCTGGCATGGGCGTTAAAATTGGTAATAGCTATCTAAATCTACCAAACATTTAGAAAGTGAATTTAAAGCACCAAAGGGTTTTTATTGCGCGTGCCTTCTCAACAAAACTTGCCAGGAAAACTCCATGATAGGTTTTGCTTGGTACCATGTTGAAAACAACTTGAAGGCACACAACAACAACAACAACAACCATAACCACAATCCAAGTTAATGCTGCAACCACAGAGGCAAAAGAAGAAAATAAAAGATTCTGTGCTGGAGCTGAGGAGGAAATTGATCACACATCCAAAACAGGACTTCTTGTTAGTCATCGGAAACTGGAATGCAGAATGGAACTAGAGCAGAATCAAAAATTTTAGGAGAATTCTGTCGAAGATCAAGAAATTAATCAGTAGAATGTCTCCTTCCTTCAAGTTTAATCCCGCTTTACATATGATATGTTTAGGGTTGCCATAAGCCAGGACCTCCAAACCGGGACAAATGTAGGACAAATGCA
>NC_056524.1:261293810-261295263 GCF_019175285.1 Sceloporus undulatus | reverse complement strand
GGGGGGGGAAATGGCGGCGAAATCTCACACGACTTTCCCTGAGGTCGCGCGAGACTTCGCCGCCATTTTTTTGCCCAAAATGGCGGCATCCAGAGCGGCAAAAAGCCACAACCATCGGTGGCGGCGGCGGCAGGAGCAACCAGAGGCCGGCGCAAAGGCCTCCGTGAGCCGCATCCGGCCCACGGGCCGGAGGTTGCCGACCCCTGCTCTAGAACATCCACTCTAAGAAAGCTAGTCTCCCTCCTTGCGGTCCTTCCAAGTGAAGACTTTTAATTCCAATACACTTTGGAGAATAAACTGTTTATTATGAAAATATTCAATAATGTGTGTTACTGATTTTATTTCTTACCTTTGTAATGGATATGTTTTAAGTTGTTCTTTATACTAATAATTACTTAATTATATTTTTCACATTTTAAATGTTTTTACTTTCAGGCATTTTTCTCTCTATCTGTTTTAATTTTTGGCAGTCTGCATGAGTCGTAGGTCTGGAGAAAAGCCAGAATATAAATAATATAACGTAATAAAATAATAATAATAATTTTAAAAAGAGATGCCATGGCTTAATGGTTAAGATGTCAATTCTGATGATCGGAAAGTCGATAGGTTGGTATTTTGAAGCCCAAGTGCGGCATGATTAGTCACTAGTCCCAGCTTCTGTCAACCTAGCAGTTCGAAAGTATGCAAATGCAAGTAAAAGAATAAGTATCACATTGGTGAGAAAGTAAGAGGGTTCGGTGCACTCATGCTGGCCACTTGACCATTAGATTTGTCTTCAGATAATTCTGGCAATTTGGCTTAATAATGGTTTGAGCACCACTCCGTACAGTCAGTTATGACTAGACGTTCATGTCAAGGGACTACCTTTACCTTTACCTTTACCTAATAATATAATATACCAAGGAAAGCCAGGTTTGATTCCCAGCTCAGCCACAAAACCTACTGGGCAACCTTGGACAAGTCACATGCTCTTAGCCTCAGAGGAAAGCAATGGCAAACCTACTCTGAACAAATCTTGCCCAGAAAGCCCATGACAACTTCATTTTAGGGTCACCATAAGCCAGAAATGACTTGAAGGCACTCAATAACAACAACAACAACAACAACAACAACAACAACAACAACAACATATAATGCAATATAATACAGTTGTGTGGCATTTTGGTTGCCCTAATAAAGCTATTGTTTTAGTTTAATTCATGGATCACATACCTACTTTATGTTAAATATTCTTAGCTTTTCCATTTATAGGCATTTAAAAAATATTTCCTGCATGTGGGGCCATTTTCAAGCCTATTATAAACTCTTGTGGTCTGAAATCTCTGAAAAGATAGGTGAATTGCTTTCTGGCCACACTCTAATGGATCTCTGTTCAGCAAGCTTGACTTAAATAAAAGGATTTTTTTAAAAAAGAAAAAGTATTATACATAGAAGTATTGAAAAACCTTCACAA
>NC_056524.1:261292114-261293710 GCF_019175285.1 Sceloporus undulatus | reverse complement strand
AAAAAACCTTGCATTTATTTTCTCAGGAATTCCATATTAGGATAGTAAAGGAGATAGGCAAAAGATACCGACTTATACTTGGTTGCACGAGCCCCTAAAAACTGGCTCTGGTGTGTAGGTGTTCTAAGGACAGTTCTTTTCAGACAAAGAAGAACAAAGAGACTGACAACTTGAGAAACAGGGGAAGTGATATCTGCAAGTTAAAATGAAAGATATAGAAGGATGAAACAAAAGGGCAGAAATTATATAGACTTCCCTCTCCTACTATTCTTTACAAGTAGCTGATGCCTCTTTGCTTACAACACAAAAAATCTGGACCAGAGCTGTATGGGACATAGAATCATAGAATCATTGAGTTGGAAGAGACCACAAGGGCCATCCAGTCCAAGCCCCTGCCATTCAGAAAACACAATCAAAGCATCCCTGACAGATGGCCATCTAGCCTCTGTTTAAATACTTCCAAAGCAGGAGACTACACCACTCTCCAAGGTAGCATGTTCCACTGTCCAATAGGTCCTACCATCAGGAAGCTGTTCCTAATGTTGAGGTGCAATCGGGTCTTGTTCTCAGAGACTGCAAAATTATTATTATTATAAAACCAAGCTTGCTCCATCCTCAATATGATATACTTAAACAGGGGCATCATATCACCTCTTAACCTTCTCTTCTCCAGGCTAAACAGACTCAGCTCCCTAAGGGGCTCTACAGACAGGCCCTTTTCACACCGGAGCGAAAGTAGCTCCTTTTTGTGACCTGGAAAGGGTGTCATAGCTGTGCTGCCGAAAAAGTAGAGTGAAATAGTGGCTCCTTTTTGTGTCCTGGAAAGTGTGCAATAGTCGCACTACCGCAGTTTGGCAGAGCTCCTTCAGTGCTGTATCGTATGGACACAGTGCCAGAGGAGTGCCCCGATGCCACACACCACGTGGAGCAGTGTGTAGTGTCATGGCACCCTGGGGGCGGAATCAGGGTGTGTGTCATCTGGATGCAATGCCCCAACTCCGCCCTCAGGCCAGCCTTAATGGCCGGTCTGAAGAGGGCCAAAGTCACTCTTCATAGGGCATGGCTTCCAGACCTTTCACTATTTTAGTTGCCTTCTTCTGGGCATGCGTCATAGTCAATATCCTTCTTGAATTGTGGTGCCCAGAACTGGACAGAGTAATCCAGGTGATACCTGACCAAAGCAGAATAGAGTGGTACTATTACTTCCCTCAATCTAGACACTATATTTCCATTGATGCAGCCTAGAATTTATAGGCTATAACCCCCTCTTCTTCAGGTGGTGGTGGGGAGGAACCAGATGGTGCACTGATCAAACCCCAGTTCTTGTGCAACAGATCACACAATGTCTGGCCCAGCCTCTCTTAAAATGGATTTTAAAAACATACTATTTGCTCTGGATCTTCCCAGATCTTGAGCCCTCCATGCCAACAACAAGCAGCTGTTTAAAATGCATCCTGCTGAGCCACCTGGCATGTCTGCTACTGCTGCCAGTCATTTTCTATAACGTCAGAATGAAATGCCCAGACATGTGATCAAGGATGGGTGATTCGCAAAAGTGACGCCCACCTTTTTAAGTTAATTTCAGAAGAAGAAAGT
>NC_056524.1:261255792-261292089 GCF_019175285.1 Sceloporus undulatus | reverse complement strand
ACATGTTTTCTGTCACCAGGATGTGTTTTTCCTTGTTTCACAGGAAGTAAAGGAAACTTTTCTCTGTGTGTGCACGCATGCCTTCAAATCACCTGCCAGCTATATCATCCCCATGAATTATTAGGGTTTCTTAGCAAGAATACTCTGAGGTGGTTTGCCATTTCCTTCTTTCGAAATATGGCTTATAGTCCCTGGTATTCATTGGTGGTCTTCCATCCAAGGAATAATCAGAACTGACCTGGTTAGCTTCCAAGATCAGACAGGATCTTTTTTCTGTACAGTTGCTGTTTTTTCCTGGCCATGTTAACAGTTGGCTAGTTTGGGGTTGCTTTGGTCTTAGGCAAATCACTCTGTCCTAGCTACAGGTTTCCATTTTTGTGTATGTGACATGCTCTTATGTCTTCAAAAGTTCTGTATAAGTACATACCAGCATAAAGCAGTCCTCACTTGTTCAACATTGCAGGAAGCCAGTTCTGGCTGATCTTTAGTGGTTTTGTGTTAGGAAGCAACATATGCACACTAATCTTGAAAGATTCTGCACACGTGGACATGTCAGTAAAAATTGGGCACCTGATTACCAAATGTGGCCTGAAAAGATGCTCTATGTTTGAATTATTCTTTATTCACATCTTAATAATCCTAGGCCGGTTACAACCGCACTTTATGCGGTGACGAGCACGCACTAGGGTTACAAAGGTGGTGCTCTGCACCGCCCTAACCCTAGTGCGTGCTCGTCACACACTAAACGGCGGCGGCCTCCATATCGGCTGCCGCCGTGAGGACGTCACGTCCGCGCCGCCTCTAGACAGGGCGGCCGGACGTGACGTCCACAATCCGCAGCAGGGTGCCTAGGCGCCCTTTCCGCGGACCAGGAAGGAGCTCCGTTTTGGAGCTCCTTCCTGGTCTGCGGCGCCGTTTTGCTTTCGCTGGGCGCAGCCTTCAGACGGCTGCGCCCAGAGAAGCAAGGGAGAAAGGGGCCAAGCGCCCCTTTCTCCCCCTCCCCCGCCGCGGGGTGTCCTTGGGCTTGAGCCCCAAGGACACCCCTTTTCAGGCTGCGGAAGCGGCATTTTGCTGCTTCCCTGCAGCCTGAAAAGGCGGTGGATCGGGCCTCAGCAGGTGCCGTTCTGGCAGCTCCGGCCCCGATCTGGCGGGGAAAGGGGCGGGTGCGCTCGCCTCAAAGAGGCGTCTGTAACCCGCCCTTGGCTTTGGACAACTGCTAATTAGTTGCTAGTTTTAGGATGATTAATTGACCTAGTAGAAAGTAAGTTTACAACACTTATAGTTTCTTGTTTTATCTGAACCCACAAAAACTATTATAACAACTTTGGAAATGTTAGGATATCATGTTAACTTAAACCATGATTTATTATCATGTCTTTGTCCAGAGCTGTTAACTATAGGTTCCCATTAAGACCAAATGGAAACGGTAGTTAATGGGATGCTCAGATTGTGTTTTGTTCATGGGAATGGAGGACCTCTACAAGATGAAAAGACGCATTTCTATCTTGCCTAATAAGCGTTTATGGTTTATTTCTGGCTTAAAAAGATGAGATATAGATATCTTACCTGTTTGTAATTTTAAATTGGAAGAACATGCCCTATGCCAAGTAACATTCTGACTTATTACACACCTGGTACTGATGTCACCACAGTTGGACAGCTGGATGATAAATTTTGTCTAGATGCTGATGTCTTTGTCTTAGTTGCTAATTCAGAGTCAACTCTCATGAATACAGTAGTCATATTGTTTAAAGGTGCTGTTGATTTGTCTTCCTTGTAGTTTAACACTGAAATTTTTTTAAAATGCTGTTAACTGTAATGAATATCCAGAGCTCTGTCTATAGATGGGACTCCTGAGATATATGATGCGTTCCATTCTATTTATTATTAAAGTTGGACAAACTCTGTTTGCCTGTGTAGAAACTGTAGTACATCACCATACAGTGTCTGAAGAAAAAATCGCAGTATAACTGTGCTCTGTACATACTTTAAAAGTTGTAGGTTTACTTTAAGCCAGTATAAAGGACACTCCATTTGCTGGTGGAGTCCATTGTAAGGAAGTTATTCTAACAACACCGTCAGAGTGGTTGACTTGCTGTATCATTCAATGGCTGCTTGGCTTAATGATGCTTCAAAGTCAGAAATAACTACTGAATTACAAGAGTGCTTGTTAGGATCTTCAGAGCACTTGGATTTTTGCATGACTGCTGACATTAAAAAGAAGTATGTCGATTAAAATCAGCAGTCTCTGTTTTTGAGTGAGGTTACAAATTAGAGGCCAAAGGTGGCTTGTCATGCCTATAATTTCTGGAAATGCTAATTATTTAATGATTGAATGGAGAGGAAGAATGATAACAAGAGTTGTTACATCTGTGAGCAGCCAGTGTGATTCTTTGACATCTTTTGTTAGGGTAATTTTAAATTTTCTGTAGAGATTTCCAGAGGTGTATACATTGTGTGTACTAGCAGAATAGGGAATGGAGAGAGGTTGTTAAAACCAAGCTCTCCTTATCATGAGCTTCTCTGCTTTCTATCTCGCTACTTCTTATGGAGTTCAATGAAATTGCCTTTTCAGCAAGATGATGGTATGGCCTGCTTCCCATCTTATTTTCTGCTGTGAAGAGATCCTGGAATTAGTGTGCCTCTTTCTTCTTTTTCTTTTAGGAAAAACAGTTTTTTCACAAAGTAAATGAGAAACTTTCTAAACCAAACATCTTCTATCCTTATAACGTTGGGATGCTTCTGCAGCAGAGCCTGAATACAGGAGGATGTGAGTTACATTTCCATTATGTTCTGAGGAAAAGTGCAAATTGCTGGGCCAGTATTAAGAATATAACTCACTTAAGGAGTCTGCTGAGTTGTTGAAGTGAGTTCAGAGGTCTTAATCTCTCACCCCCCCATATATTCCTTCATAGAGTGCGCCCTTTTTTACGCTGGGGGGGATCCGTTCCGGACCCCCCCACACATTAAAAACAAGCATATACTCAAGCCCCATTGAAAGTAATGGGGTCGGGCATGGCGCAATGGTGCGGCGGTGTATGTGCGCCACAGGCACCCACCCCATTACTTTCAATGGGATGCGGCACCCCAAGCGCTCCCACGCGGCTCTTATATGCTGAAAGCCACGTATAGTGTGTCCACTTATGACGTGGGTGCACTGTATTGTCAAGGATGTAACAATGATCAAAATCAGAGCAAGTGTTCACTGCACAGGAAGCATGTTTCTGCTCCAACTTGATCTTGGCTTTGTCTTCACTCTTACACAAATCTCTAGTCACTGACTTGGCCTTTTGAGCCCACTGTGCAAAATTATTTCTGTTCCAAATCTGTACTCCTACAGATGCCTCTTCTCATTAAACTGCTTTCTATGTGTGACAAAAAAAATTGGTTTGGCATCAGTAATTACTTTTGCAGTAACAAAAAAAATCCCCCAGTGACTTACTGGAAAGAAAATGCCATGTTGAAAAATTGTTAGGAAAACAGAAAACAGAAATACAGTAGTAAAACAAAAATACTGGATAAAGATTAAACAACAGCAGTTCTTGCCAAGTAGAATTTAGGACACAATACTTTATGCCATAACAAATTTGTTAGACTTTAAAGACGCCAAATACACGGTTTTGGAATTTGTCCCTTTTTACATTTTCCCGTAAGCTCCTCTCAGGAAAGCTCTTCTCAGGAAGTCCTCCTTCCTGACCCATCTGGCAAACCTTCTGTGTTATAAAAGCAAAGCATGGACTACTTGAAAGTGGCAGAGGCCATTCTTGCATTGTTCCTTTTTCTGTTGTGCAAGCACAAGTTTGAAATTCAGCCAAATACAAGATACCCTTTTTAAAGCTCAATCATGGGACTTTCTCTTGTTCCAGTTGTCTCCCAGCCAATGTACTAGGCTTAGTATTTCAAGAGTACAGCCAAGAGGGAAACTGCATTTAAGGAAACTCTATTGCCTTGTGACACATTTATACATTGAAGAAAAATAAACAACCATACCTGTCCACTAACACTAAGTCATCTCTCAGGAGGGCACACTTGGCCTTCGGCCAAAACACATGCACCAAACAACCAGCCTCCAAGTCTTTATCCATATGCAGGGCATGGGCAAGCTGATTAACAGTCTGCAAAGAAATTGACGTGTTAAAAAAAGGTCAATGTCTGCTAAGGCAGAATGACAACTTAAAGATATTACTTCCTGATTGAGCTGTTACTTGCAAGCTTTCAATGTTGGACTGGGCAAGTTTCCGGCCTGCAGGATCTACTTTGCGGTTGGCTGGTTGGTTTTTTTTTTAAACAACTTATAATCTCCATGATCCACCAACAAGGAACTGGTAGAAAAAAATACACACTCCCATTTACAGGTTTCAGAAACACATTTTGAGTACAGTGGGCCTTTGGTATCTGCTTAAGTTTGGTTCCAGGACCCCCTGTGGATACTCAAATCTGTGAATACTCAACTGCCATTAAATACAATGGCACAATAAAATGATGTCCCTTACATACAGTAAAATGGGAAAATCAAGGTTTGCTTTTTGGAATTCATATTTTTAAGGAATATTTTCAAATTGTGGATGCTTGAATCCATGGATAAAGAATCTGCGGAGACAGAGGGCTGACGTACATGGAAAAAGGGGGAAATCACAAAAAGGAATTCAAAGGAATAGCAAGCATGTGTAGGGGTAAAGTCAGAAAAGCTAAAGCGCAGAATGAAGTCAGGCTTGCTAGAGAGGTTAAAAAGAATAAAAAAGGCTTTTTGGGATATATCCGCAGCAAAAGGAAGAAGAAGGAAATGGTAGGGCCACTCTGTGGAGAAGATGGCAAAATGCTAACAGAAGACAGAGAAAAGGCAGAATTACTCAACACCTTCTTTGCTTCAGTGGTGCTCAACCTGAGGATAATGAAACAGAGGACAGAATAGGGGAATTTCAGCACAGAATAAGTAAAGAGATAGTACAGGAATATCTTGTTAATCTAAATGAATTTAACTCTGCAGGCCCAGATGAAGGGTATTAAAAGAACTGGCAAACGTAATATCAGAGCCATTGGCAATAATCTTTGAAAACTCCTGGAGAACAGGAGAAGTCCCAGCAGACTGGAGGAGGGCAGATGTTGTCCCCATCTTCAAAAAAGGGAAAAAAAGAGGATCCCAACAATTATCGTCCAGTTAGTCTGACATCAATACCAGGAAAGATTCTAGGTTAAGGGGCGATATGATAGCCCTGTTTAAATATTTGAGATAGGTATGGTATTGAACTTAGGGGGGGGAAATGAAATGCACATATATAGGATGGGGGACACCTGGCTGAATGAGACTACGTGTGAAAGGGATCTAGGAGTTCTAGTAGAACACAAGTTGAACGTGAGTCAACAGTGTGATGCAGCAGCTAAAAGGGTCAATGCGATTTTAGGCTGCATCAATAGAAGTATAGTGTTTAGATCATGGGAATTAATAATGTCAGTCTATTTTGCCTTGGTCAGGCCTCACCTGGAATACTGTGTCCAGTTCTGGGCACCACAAATCAAAAAAAAATGTTGAGAAGCTGGAGTGTGTCCAGAGATGGACAACCAAAATGGTAAAGGGTCTGGAAACCATGCCCTATGAGGAGAGACTTAGGGGGCTAGGTATGTTTAGCCTGGAGAAGAAAGGTTAAGAGGTTTGTTTAAATATTCGAAGGGATGTCATATTGAGAATGGAGCAACCTTGTTTTTTGCTGCTCCAGAGAATAGGACCCAGAGCAATGGATGCAAGCTACAGGAAAAGCAATTCCAGCTCAACATTAGGAAGACCCTCCTGATTGTAAGAGCTGTTTGACAGTTGAACACACTCCATCAGTGTGTGGTGGAGTCTCCTTCTTTGCAGGTCTTTAAACAGAGGCTGATGGACAACTGTCAGGTGTGTTTTGATTGTGTGTTCCTGCATGGCATAGGGTTGGACTGGATGGCCCTTGTGGTCTCTTTAAATTCGGTGATTCTATTATCATAGAATCATAGAAACTATATTCATTATAACAAAGGTGTATCCACACTGCAGAATTAAAGCAGTTTGACACAACTTTAACTGCCATGACTCTGTCCTACAGAATCCTGGGGTTTGTAGTTTGGTGAGGCACCAGAGCTCTCTGACAGACCAGGCCGAATACCTCACCAAACTACAAATCCCATGATTCTGTTGGATAGAGTCATGGCAGTTAAAGCAGTATCAAACTGCTTTAATTCTGCAGTCCGGATGCACTCCTAGGCAGAAATAATCTTGATCTGCATTTACCTTCTTATTGTTCCAGTGTGGGCTGAAGAAGGATGGACTTCTAGCCTATAACAGAGGCTCTACTAGCTTTTCCTCAGCTTACACAGACAGTTCCAAAAATCAGGACTACTTTCATCAAACATGACTAAATCAGTCTCATGTTTTCTTTCTTGTGCAATGTTCTGTCCTGATCTGTTCTGGAAGCTGCTCAGTTTTTGTGCAAGTCCTATCTTCCTTCTCTGGCTCCTTTTCAAATTACAGAAATAAATATTTGAAAGGAAAAACTGGCCCAAATTAATCTTCCATTCTTTATGTCCCATACCACGATGAACAAACTCAATGTGGCTCAGCATACCATTTGATGGACAGCTATTTTTAAAAATCAGAAAGCATTTGTAAAAGTAATGCACAGCAATTACAGAATATACGAGCAGTATAAAATGTGCTAAGAGAGCCAGTGTCAAGTAGTGCACTGGAATACAACTCTGGAGACCGTGGTTCTGTTCCCTGCTTGGCCAAGGAAACCCATTGGGTGACTCTAGGTAAGTCACACTCTCTCAGCCTCTAAAGAAATGTTGTCAAGAAAACTCCAAGATAGGATTGCCTTAAGGTTGCCAGAGACTGGAAATGACGTATGGCTCACAAGAATAATAAACAGGTGGTACATTTAGTAAGATGTACCAGAAGTGAATTTATTAGCCACAAGAACTCCATACCTTGACACTCTTCTTTTCATCTGAGCCTTCAGTCATGAGGTAAGCCTTATCACCATCCGTTCCTTCTACACTGAGAAAACAATTGGTTGTATGCCCAATACCACTTGGGAGCACTTTGTCCCACAACATTGCATTGATAACCGAACTTTTTCCACTGCTGGTCCTGCAAAGGTGAAGGGAGGACAAGGTTAACACACTTTTAACCCTTGCAGTTTTAGGTAGAGATGTGGAGTGCACTGCCCCTACAATAAAAGGAGGTGTGAATTTGAAATTTAAATTCAGTTTCAAAAGGTGAGCACATTTGCATGAGTTATTTTGCATTATTCCACAATTTGTACAGTTTTCCATTATTTACTGTGATTTTGTTAATCATGAGAGGAACAACATGTGGATCAAGACACTGAAACCCTGCCACAACAACTTTACATTACATTTACATTGAGCAACTCTTTTAAGATCTTACTAGACTCATTGGCGCGTTACAGACCGCCTGAAAGAGGCGATCTGCCACCGCCTCCATTTCTGCTGCCAGGAAGCTGCAGCCTCCAAACGGGGAGGCATCCCGGCGGCGGAAAAAGAAGCTGCAAAAGCGGCTTCTTTTCACGCCGTGCTTGCGATGCACGAGTGCGCAAATGGTGCACTCGTGACGTCACAAGGCAAGGGGGACGTGTGGATGCTAAGCGTCTGGCACGTAAAGATGGCAGCACCCGTGTGTATAGGGCGCCGCCATTTTTACGCCCCCGTCACATGCTAGGGGTGAGGCTGGTATGGACGCTAGGTCCTCGGCCAACCCCTAGCACGTGACAGGGGCGGCGCAAAGGCCTGTGCAGAACGGGCCATAGTTTCATAAATATAAGAGCAAGAAAGTTGCTACTTATTTTTAAATCATTGCAGTATCTCTGGAACTGAATTGTGTTCCCAATAGCACATCTGTGTTATTTTCCCACATCCTGGAGCAATCAATGCATATATGAAGCCTTGCTTCTAGAGATTTTTTTTAACAAATCTGTAGAAGCATGGCTGATATTCCAGAATGTGGAGCCTCTATGGATCCCCCTCTGACGTTGAAGGATGTGTCTGTCTTCAGTTGATTTTAGAACTAAGCAGGGTAAGGCCTGGATATAACTTGGATGCAAGACCACCAGGTATTTCTTGGTAACCCTAGCAAAGAATCTTGCCTGGAAAGCCACTGCCGGTCTGAGTTACAATATGGTCTAGATATACAATGGTCTGATTCACAATACAGTTCCTATATCCCTAACTGAGCCACAGATCTCTTAAAAGCAGAAATAAAATTAATGTGGAACTGTGACTGAGTTAGTCTGCACTTCAAGTTTCACCTTTGCCATAACTTCAATAGGTAGCTTTGAATAAATCACAATTCTTATATTATATTATCATCACTGGCCTAAATCTTGTTGAGAGGCAGTGTGGTGTAGTGGTTTGAGCACTCGACTAGGACTGGAAATGAGGGCTCTAATCCTGTTTTGGCCATTCAAACCCACTGGGTGACCTTGGGCAAATCACACTCTCTTAGCCTCAGATGATGGTAATGGCAAACTCTCTCTGAAGAAATTGCCAAAAAACACTATGGCCCGGTACAGACTATTGGGTGCTCTCGTCACTTGCTAGGGGTTGGCCGAGAGCGCTCCGCCCACACATGCCTCAACCCTAGCACGTGACGAGGGCGTAACAATGGCAGTGTCCTGTACTGATAAACGCCACCATTGTTACATGCAGGACGCCTAGCGTCCACACGTCACGGCGCCATTATGACATTGTGAGTGCGCCATTGGTGCATTACGGCATCATAATGGTGCTGCAGGCTCTGCGGGGAAGTCCTGCGGTCTGGAGGCTGCAGCTTCCCCGCGGAGCAAAACCAGGCGCCAGGAGACCACCCTTTTCGGGCGGTCTGTACTGGGCCTATGATAGGTTTGCCTTAGGGGTGTTTAAGTCGGAAACGACTTGAAGGCACACAACAACAACAACAAACAATCTTGTTGTTAGTTCTGATGAATGTAAACTAATTCTATCAGTAGGTTTAATCTATGCTTTGATTCACTATTCAGCAACTGATTCAATAGATGAGCTCTAGTTGGAACTAATCAACAGACTGCCAGTTATTATCATCATCAACCTATCTTTTTTCCAGTCTGAATTCAGGGACGCTTACAAAGGTTAAAACAGATACACCTGAAAAACTCACATCATACAACTATTTAAAATATAATTTTAATTATATTTAATAAAAAGTTGTTAAAAGCATGAATACCAAATAAAGAGTATGGCACATTCTGAGAGGCTGTACGTTTCCTATGTGCAATAAGGGGATAATAATGCTGACCTACCTTGCAGAATTCAAAGATATAGCAGTCTGTGGAATCAATATGTAGAAAGATCTTGTAGCAGCTCTGAGACTAACTGAAAGAAAGAAGTTGGCAGCATGAGCTTTTGTAGACTAAAGTCCTTGGATGCATTAGACTTTAGTCTATGAAAGCTCATGCTGCCAACTTGTTTCTTTCAGTTAGTCTCAAAGGTGCTACAAATCCAAAAAACAAATTGGTTTTGCCATTTTATATAAAGGACACAATTTTACTATGCTACTGTATATAACTGGACTTCAGTATCCACAGATTTTGGTATCCACAGGGCCATCTTCCAATGGATACCAAAGGCCCACTGTATATGTAAAGTTGTTTGAGCAATGGAAAGGTGCATATAAATGCTAAGTGCCATCCATCATCATGTTTTTTTCCACATTCATTTCAGGAAAGTTCATTCATTTCATCAGCATGTGCTCAGTAGATTGTGCATAACAGTGACACACTTACCCATTTATTTATTTATTAAATTCCTTACCTGCCAAAGAAAGCTACTTTCATGTGTCGTCGTGCAAGAACCTCACCAATGATCGCCAACTTGTTTTTATATGCCTGTATTTCTCCCAGTTCATCCTTAGTGGCTATATGTTCAAGTTCTGGATTTTTGTATGTTTCTGTCATCAGATAGGACAATGATATATTAAAAGCCTATTTTCTGCAGCAGTATATTATCAATTCTGTGGAACAACTCAGGGTAACTTTGTTGGAGGAAAATATATTCAGGGTACATATTGTGGTGCTCGGAATCTTGAGTCAGCCAATCAGGAGCCAGAGACTCTGAACCAATCAGAGGCCGGCTGGAGCTATAAAGATTTGGAGGCAGTTGAGAAGTGGGGGATTAGAAGTCGAAGGGGGTTGGTTGAGTGAGGTTGGGAAAAGACTGGTCCTGAGGAGGGCTATAGTCTTGAAGTCCCTGAGGGGACAGGGTGTTAAAAGAGTAAATCTAATCTTTTGGACCAAGGAAAGGTCTAAAGATTGGGAAAAGGGTGGCATCTGAAATAAGAGTTGCTAGAAACCTCTACAATTGATTGATTGAGAGACAAGTTCACAACTGTTTATTATCAACAATCTTTTATTCTGTTTTGTTTATAAAATAAACTTATTTTATTGATTTATAATCAATCTGCTTGGCCTAAGTGATGAGTTTTTGAACACGCTACCAACTATATATTTGAGGCCAGAGATTTGAAAGTTTGTTGCCTCATCATATAGGAAGAAAGATTGTTACACATATTTAGATTGATACCTTCACTGGCAAGCCAAAATGCACAAAAAACATAGTGCAATTATGCATCAGATGAAAGGGGTTTAAAAAATCAGTAAGAAGTTAAATAGTGAAATTGTGAAAGCTTGCATTATGAGTTTTGTGCATTTTGACTGGCTAATGAAGGTACCACTCTTTTGCAGATTTGGAGTATTTTTGTTTGTTTTTTGCTGTATGGTCAAAATGGCTACCCCTAAATATCTTTCCTGGATCTGAAGATGCCATATTTAGATGCAAAGGGGAATCCTAAACAAAAGGAAAGTAAGGGCTGGAACTTTACTCTTTGAGGTTTCTTTCCAAAGTCAATGGGTTTTGTTTTGGAAAATAATTGACTGATTTTTACCTATACAGCAGCTAAAAGTTTTTCCAGATGCAGCAGTACAGAGACTTCTTGAGAAATTCAATGTTCTCTTCCCTGTATTAAAGATATCACTCTTTTGTGGATTTTGTATCTTGTTGGTAGGGTTTGGGAGCCAGTTTTAATTCCCAGCAACACAACTTACCCATAGACTATTGTGCTATACTATTGCTAAAGCTCTTTGCTGGCAAGCCTGATGACATAGTATTGCACTGATTAGCAGATTAACCTTGACCTACTGAATCACAGACCTGCACATGATAATATGTTGAATTCACAAATCTTCCTACATGCCTACTTAGAAGATTAACAAGAGCGGCAAGTTAAGTCTATTATGATTCAAAGATCCTCCAGAAATGCAATTTCCCCCATTTTCATGAGGCATCACCTCCTTCTGCACCTTACCCCTACTTCACAGCATGATTTTCAAGGGGTAGTGCCAGACAACACTGTATCGTTTTACTCAACTCCTACCTAGCACTTCCAAGATGAGGAAGACAGACGATTATTCATTTTCATTTATGCATGGAGAAAGGCATTTGGTATCTTCTAGATTTCTCTCCCTTATAATGAAACACTTGGGAATTTCCCAGTATTATTCTCATTTTTAAATAAGCCATGAATGTTGAGTGTCTGTCTTCATTGGAAGGCTCCAGAAGCATCAACTCTGGAAGGCTCACTAAACATATAATTAAACCAGAGATGGGCAACTTTGGCAGGTCTGTAGGTCATTTTTTCTGCCCTCAAGGGCACCACAATACACCCTCTAGATCCAAAAAATTGATATTTTTCATGTTAAAAAAGTGCAGGAGAGTCCTGTAGCTTATTTAAAAGGTGAATCCAGGAAAGGGTGTTCCAGGCACATTGAGAGTTGGGAGCCACAAAAATAGCCCCAGGGTGACAATTCAGCCATCTTTGATGTAAATAAGTTCAATTTATCCAAAAATATTTAAGGACCTCACTGCTTGAATTTGTCATCAAATGAATTCAACATTATAGTCAAAGTTTGCCCAGAACCTCTGCAACATCAGAGTAGCTAATCAATGACAGTCAATGAGGCTGCCACCCTGCTACCTGCCAAGGACTGACAAAGCAAGGAAAGAAGGGCATATAGAGAAATCAGAAGCCAAACAGCTGGTATTATGGAAAGACAGCCCATTTTGTGTGCCTCAAAACAATATCCACCAGACGTTTTTCTCACAAATTATCAAACTGGCACTAATCCTGCCATATCCTAAGACAGACAGGATGGACTGTCCTGTATAACTGAACCTATTCTCAACACATGACAGTGAAATTTCTTAGGATAAAACCTAATCAATGCTTCGAAAGAGGAAACTATGATTAGCCACACTTTCTTAGTGCTGCCAAACAAAAGATCTCCCATCCTCAACAGTTAAAACCAACCTTCAACAAAATGTGTTCCTTCAGTAACATAATCCAGCAGCTCCTCAAAAATGGCTGTAATCTTCTTCTTGGCCAGCACAAAGTGTTTTAATGGAGAGGGATTGATGTCTGCCATTATGCAGCTGAAAAAAATTAAACCGTACAGTATTACTAATCAAAATTTACCTGCCAATCTAAGCAAATCAAAACAGGTTTGACAATAAGGCATAAATCTTGAAAGTTATATATACAAGAGCTCTTGAATCAGAGCTTAAAGCACTAGTAAACTTTAATTATTTTGTTGTACACATGTGCATTTTATATAACATTTGCAAGGCATTAACCAGAATGTCAACTGCAAAATGATATTTAGTGGCTTGTGAACTAACCTTCTCCATGCAGGAAAGAAACCAAAAGCAAACATCAGTACTAAATAACATCTGGTAATAACAGGCTCACTCCTCCTGGGTCTACTGACCTAGAAAAGCACTGGGTGTCAGTCCCTTGTTTGCTTGTATTCTTCATTGTATGCAACATAAGGAATCTGCGTTCTGCAAGAAATGGATTGTACTGGAATAATGCTTGCCATGTGCTGTTCAACAACTGTTGTTACTGCTTTTAAACCTAGCGTATATAGTTTACCTATCAGTTGGGCAAAATGTGAACCTCTAAATATTTCCTTACCATTGGCTATACAGTACTGACCTGGGCTGATGGGAGTCACAGATTTTCTTATCATTGACTATACTAACCTGGGATGATGGGAGTTGCAGTTCAGCAATATCGGAGGGGCAATCTCAAACAGTAGAGAGTTCTGTGTACAGTACTCTGTAAAATATTACATTTATTGGATTTTTGCTGTTGTGTGCCTTCAATTCATTTCCAACGTATAGTGACCCTAGAGTGAACCTATTGTGGGGTTTTCTGAAGCTGAGCTCGTGTGACTCGTCCAAGATAATCCAGTGGGTTTCCATGGCCCACCAGGTAATTGACTCTGAACCTCAAAGTCATAGTCCACTGCTCAAACCACTACAACACACTGGGTGATCCAGATGTCATTTCCACAGTTGGTTGAAGTTGACAGATGTATGTGCAGCCAAAGTGAAGCCGCAGCCCTCAGCAGTGAATACAGAGTCTATCAGTCTACTATAAAGATAAAGTAAAGGGTTCCCCTTTGAAGTGATTGTCTAGTTGTGTCTGACTGTAGAGAGCAGGGCTCATCTAGGCTACTAACCCAAGGAGGATGCTTTGTCAAAGATGACTTGGTGGCCATGTGGCCCGCATGACTGCAAAGAACACTGTTACCTCCCCACCAAAGTGGTACCCATTTATCTACTTGTACTTTTACATGCTTCTGAACTGCTAAATTGGCAGAAGCTAGGACTGATGATGGGAGCTCACTCCATCCACAGTGCTTGGTCTCAAAGTGCCGACCTGCCAACCTTGCAATTGTCAGTCAGTGTCTTAACCACTGAGCCACCACGTCCCACATCACCCTACAATACATACTACAAATAAGACCCACACAGAAAGGTTAAGAGGTCTAGTCAGAAGAAATTCAGACAATTCCCAACTGGTTATGACCCACTCACCCATCCCTAGTAAGAGTGTAGAATTTAAAGAGGAGAGGCTACTTTACTGAGGAAATTAGCCAGTGTAGTGTAGTGTAGTGTAGTAATCAGAAGTGTGGCTGGGGATCTGGAAGATTCAGATGCCAAATTCAATCAAGCCATTTAATTTACTGAGTGGTCATTGCCAAATCACTTTTTCTTAGCTTAATCTACCTCACAGGAAGGTCCAGAGGACAAAGTGTGGAGGAGAAGAGCTACATACATTGCTGGAGAAAATACAAGATATAATTTTAACAACACCAACAACAAAACCCCAAATATACAGAGAGGCATCTGATAAGTTTCAAATTTGCCTAAGAATTTCAATTCAGCAGCTTTCTGCTGGACTCTCCCTTTGTCCTGGTCAAGCAATGTCCAGTCTGCTAACTTTTAAAATACTGCCAGGCTCTGTTTCTGCTTTCCTTCCAACAAACTCACTCAATCCCTTAAATGAAGGCCTGAAAATATTTGACCTGTCCCAATCTGATCCCAACTACATAAACTGAGTCATTTCTAAGGCAGGTTTCCAACCAGGAAAAATGTATCACATTTGAATCATAGAATCATAGAGTTGGAAGAGACCACTAGGGCCATCCAGTCCAACCCCCTGCCATGCAGGAAATCCAAATCAAAGCATCCCTGACAGATGGCCATCCAGCCTCTGTTTAAAGACCTCCAAGGAAGGAGACTCTATCACCCTCCGAGGGAGTGCATTCCACTGTCGAACAGCCCTTACTGTCAGGAAGTTCCTCCTAATGTTCAGGTGGAATCTCTTTTCCTGTAGCTTGCATCCATTGTTCCGGGTCCTGTTCTCTGGAGCAGCAGAAAACAAGCTTGCTCCCTCCTCAATATGACATCCTTTCAAATATTTAAACAGGGCTATCATATCACCTCTTAACCTTCTTTTCTCCAGGCTAAACATCCCCAGCTCCCTAAGTCGTTCCTCATAGGGCATGGTTTCCAGACCCTTCACCATTTTTGTCGCCCTCCTTTGGACACGCTCCAGTTTCTCAATGTCCTTTCTGAATTGTGGTGCCCAGAAATGGACACAATATTCTAGGTGGGGCCTGACCAGAGCTGAATACAGTGGCACTATTACTTCTCTTGATCTAGACACTATACTTCTATTGATGCAGCCTAAAATAGCATTGGCCTTTTTAGCTGCCGCATCACACTGTTCACTCATGTTCAACTTGTGGTCTACTTGGACTCCTAGATCCCTTTCACACGTAGTTTCATTCAGCCAGGTGTCACCCATCCTATATCCGTGCATTTTATTTTTCCGCCCTAAGTGCAATACCTTACATTTCTCTGTGTTGAATTTCATTTTGTTAGCTTTGGCCCAGCTTTCTAGTCTATTCAGGTCATTTTGAATCTTGATCCTGTCCTCTGGGGTATTAGCTATTCCCCCTAATTTGGTGTCATCTGCAAATTTGATAAGTATGCTCCCAATTCTGTCATCCAGGTCATTGATAAAGATGTTGAATAGCACTGGGCCCAGGACAGAGCCCTGTGGGACCCCACTGGTCACTTCTCTCCAGGATGAAAAGGAGCCATTGTTGAGCACCCTTTGGGTTCGGCCGGTCAACCAATTACAGATCCATGTAACAGTTCCTTTGTCTAGCCCACATTTTACAAGCTTGTTTGCAAGAATATCATGGGAAACCTTGTCAAGGGCATTACTGAAATCAAGATATACTATATCCACAGCATTCCCTTCATCTACCAAGCTGGTAATTTTATCAAAGAAAGAGATTAGGTTTGTCTGGCATGACTTGTTTCTCTGAAACCCATGTTGACTTTTTGTGATTATGGCATTGCCTTCTAGATGTTCACAGACTCTCTGTTTAATGATCTGCTCCAGAATCTTTCCTGGTATTGATGTCAGACTAACTGGACGATAATTGTTGGGATCCTCTTTTTTCCCCTTTTTGAAGATGGGGACAACGTTTGCCCTCCGCCAGTCTGCTGGGATCTCTCCTGTTTTGCAGGAGTTTTCAAAGATTATTGCCAATGGCTCCGATATTACTTTTGCCAGTTCTTTTAATACCCTTGGATGGAGTTCATCTGGTCCCGGAGACTTAAATTCATTTAGATTAATAAGGTGTTCCTCTACTATCTCTTTACTTATTCTGTGCTGAAATTCCCCTATTCTGTCCTCTGCTCCATTATCCTCAGGTTGAGCACCCTTTTCCTTTTCTGAGAAGACTGAGGCAAAAAAGGTGTCGAGTAATTCTGCCTTTTCTCTGTCTTCTGTTAGCATTTTGCCATCTTCTCCACGCAGTGGCCCTACCGTTTCCTTCTTCTTCCTTTTGCTGTGGACATATCCAAAAAAGACCTTTTTATTGTTCTTAACCTCTCTAGCAAGCCTGAGTTCGTTCTGCGCTTTAGCTTTTCTGACTTTACCCCTACACATGCCTGCTATTTCTTTGAATTCCTTTTTTGTGATTTCCCCCTTTTTCCATTTCTTATACATGTTCCGTTTCAAACTTAGCTCGGTTGAAAGTTCCTTAGTCATCCATCCTGGTTTCTTGAGACACCTCCCGTTTTTCTTTCTCACTGGAACTGTTTGAAATTGTGCCTTCAGTATCTCTCTTTTGAGAAAGTCCCATCCGTCCTGAACTCCTTTATTTTTTAGTATTTCTGACCATGGAATCGCTCTCAATACTTCTCTAAGTTTACTGAAATCCGCTCTCCTAAAGTCTAGGATGCGTGTCTGACTATGCCTGGCTTCTCCTCACCACTTGCACCCAGCTTTAGGACTTTCTGGTGCAAGGAGAAGAAAATGGTTTGTCTATGTGTCAAGCTCTGCTTATTAAAGCATCTCTGGGATGGATTAGTCAGTGGACGGTCCTTTAATTATCAGTTTCACTTACTTTTTTTGAGGTTGAATTCAAAGACATAGTTGTGTTAGTCTGGAAAATCAGTACACAGAAGGATCTTGTAGCACCTTTGACACTAATTGAAAGAGAGGAGTCAGTAGCATGAGCTTTCATAGACTTTAGTCTCAACATGCATGTATACAGTCATGCTAGATCACAAAAATCACAATCCATTATTCTCATATAGGTCTGTCTCTGGATTATCCATTCCAAAACATGCATCTGAGGAAGTAGACTTAAGTTTATGAAAGCTCATGCTGCCAGTTCCTCTCTTTCAGTTAGTCTCAAAGGTGCTACAAGATCCCTCTTTTTGAGGTTATTTCCCTGGAGTGGATGGAGCAGGACTGTGGCATTTCCAGATACCAAATACATTAAGCTTATACAGTGCGCCCTTCTCTAATGCGGAGGATCCATTCTGGACCCCCACACATACATAAGGGAAATACCGCATATGCTGGAGCCCCATTGAAAACAATGGGTCTCATGCTTGCGGGTGCCTCGGCACGTGCACCATTGCCTTTTCCGGCATATGGCTTTCAGCGTAAGCTGAAAGCTGCATATGGCATATCAGTGTATGACACAGCACACTGTACTTTCCTCTCTAAATTATTACATGTTTACAACATTATACAACATTTATTACATATAAAAATCAGTGAGGTTAGCGGGGCTGAATTCAAAGCAAATAATTATGCCAGGGAAGAGACCCAGCATGGTGTAGTGGTTTGAGTATTGGACTAGGACACTGAGCTGCAATTGCACTGCAGAAACAATCCAGGTTGACACCACTTTAACAGTCACAGCTCCATGCTGTGGAATCCTGGGATCTGTAGTTTGCTGTACCACCAGAGCTCTCAGACAGGGAGGCTAAATGTCTCACACAGCTACAATTCCCAGAACTTCCTAGCCCTGAGCCAGGGCAGGTAAAGCGGCCTCAAACTGAATTATTTCTGCAGTGTGGATCCAAGGAAACCAGGAACCGCTCAGCCATGGAAACCCACTGGTTCACCTTGGGCAAGTCACACTCTCTCAGTCTCAGGGGAAGGCAAGGGCAAACCCTCTCTAAATAAATATTGCCAAGGAAAACCCATGATAAGTTCACCTTAGGATCTCCATAAACCATAGTTGTTTGAGTACTGGACACTGGGAGACCAGGTTCAAATTGCTGCTCAGCCATGAAACCTGGTGGTGACCCTGGGCAGGTGACACTCTTTCAGTCTCAGAGGCAAGCAAAGGCAAACCCTCTCTGAACAAATTATGCCAAGAAACCACCCTGATAGGTCCACCATAAGTCACAAATGACTTCAAGTCACACAACAACAACCAGACCTACTAAAACAAATGGCAGTACTTGCCCTGCCCATAGGGAAACCATACTTGCCCACAAAGAATCATTGGAGAATACTTGCCCACAAAGAATCACTTATGGATTCCTTTTTTCTTTTGGTGTTGAACGTTTTAGAAACCCAGCTTCTATATTCTCTACAAGCAAGTACTCTCCTATTATCCCCTATGGGCAAGTATTCTATTATTCTCTATGGGCAAGTATTCTCCTATTATTCTCTATGGGCAAATATTCTATGATCCTCTATGGGCATGTATTTTCCGATTATTCTCTATGGGCAAGTATTCTATTATTCCTTATGGACAAATATTCTCCTATGATTCTCTATGGGTAACTTTTCTATTATTCCCTATGGGCAAGTATCCTCCAATTATTCCCTATGGGCAAGTATTCTATTATGCTCTATGGGGTATTATTCTCTATGGGCAAGTATTCTATGATTCTCTATGGGCAAGTATTGTCCAATGGTTCCCTATGGGCAACTATCCTCCTATGATTCTCTATGGGCAAGTATCCCCCCATTATTCCCTATGTGCAAGTATTCTCCAACAATTCTCTATGTTCAAGTATAGTTTCCTTATGGCCAAGTACTGTCATTTGTTTTAGTACATCCCAACAACAACAACATGCCAGGTTCTGTACAGAAAAACAAATAACTACCCAGCCAATGTTTAAAACTTAAGCCCAAAGTGGCATTACATAACCCACGTCCAATCTAAAGAAAAACACAAACAAAGCTGCTCTGAGGGCCTTTGTAGCTGAAGAGCAGTGTATAAATACTATAAATAAATCAAAATAAATTATTATTATTATTATTATTAAACTTTATTTATAAAGCACTGTAAATTTGCACAGTGCTGTACCAAGTGAGTATACAAAACAGAATAAAAAACCTGCCTAAGGCAAACAATCTAAATACAACAACAATACTAACTTTAAAACATATGTTAAAATACAGCAAAACACAGATACACACAAAATAAAAATACTCCTGTGCAACCCTCCTCTGAGCTCAGGCAGAATCACAGAATCCTAGCGTTGGAAGAGACCCCAAGAAGGGCCACCCAGTCCAACCCCCTTCTGCCATGCAGGAACTCTCAATCAAAGCCATCCAGCCTCTGCTTAAAGACCTCCAAAGAAGGAGACTCCACCTCAGTCTCCAAGGAAGGAGTGTGTTCCACTGTGAACAGCCCTTACTGTCAGGAAGCAGGTCCTCCTGATGTTGAGCTGGAATCTCTTTGCCTGCAGTTTGCATCCATTGCTCCAAATCCTAGTCTCTGGAGCAGCAGAAAACAAGCTTGTTCTCTCCTTTCAAGTATTTAAACAGGGCTATCATATCACCCCTTAACCTTTTCTTCTCCAGGCTAAACATCCCCAGCTCCCTAAGGAGTTCCTCACAAGGCTTCATGGTTTCCAGACCCTTCACCATTTTAGTCACCCTCTTTTGGACACCTCCAGTTTCTCCACATCCTTTTTGAATTGTGATGCCCAGAACTGGACACAGTATTCCAGGTGGGGCCTGACCAGAGCAGAATACAATGGCACTATTACTTCCCTTGATCTAGTCACTATACGCTTCTATTGATGCAGTCTAGAATCGCATTGGCCTTTTTAGCCGCTGCATCACACTGTTGACTCATGTTCAATTTGTGGCATACTTGGACTCGTGTAATTAACAATTTGGAAGCCGCTCTGATAGCCTTTTGCCTGAAGAGTGGGTTATAAACAAACAAACAAACAAACAATAGTTATTATTATTAGTCTCGTTCAGCCAGGTGTCCCTCAAACAAATAAATAAATACTGTACTGGGATATAAGTAAGCATAATAATAATAATAATGATGATGATGATGATGATGATGACACATTCCTCCCTCCAGACACAGAGACATGCATCCAGAGTGTTTTAAAGAGCTTTTTATGTTTTTTAAATTAAATTCTGTTCTTTTTCTAATGGGAAGCCAGTGTCGGTGGATTGCTTTGAGCCTTGGACTCTGCTTTGAGCCTTTGACTCTGGAGGCCAAGGGTTCGAATCCTGGGTCTGCCATGTAAACCTAATGGGTGGCCTTGGGCAGGTCACACTCTCTCAGCCTCAGAGGAAGGCAATGGCAAATCCCCTCTGGGCTCCACAACTGGGAAACAGCACCCCCTCCACCACAGCAACCCTCCTCCAATAAGAGGAAGGGGAGACCCTCACCTGGCAACGGCGCCTCAAAGCTCGCTGGGCCTGGCCCCTTTCCCTGCCCTTCTCTCCCTCAGCCTTCACTTCCGCCTTCCTTCCAAACCTTCACACGCTCCGCCATCTTTACTCAGGGCAAGGGAGGGAAAAAAGACACCCCGGCTTCGTTTTTTCCTCTGCGCCTGCGCCGAATCTGACCACGCCCCTTCTCCTCTCCTCCAGGAGGAGCAGCGGCGTCACAGACCCAGGAAGCGCCTTCCTTGCGTTCCATTCGGAAGCCCCGCCCCCACCGCCGCCTTCCGCATAGAGTTAGGAAGCGATGCACCGCAAGGGCACACTGCCGGCTGCCATTCGAAGAGGCAGTGAGAGTAAGAGGAGAAAAGAGAGGACCCCCCCCAAAGGTTTTTTGTTGTGGCCCTAAATAACATCAAATGTAATTCATTTTCATTGAGTGAGGCCCAATGGGAGGAGAAAAGAGGATTTCCCCCAAATAAAATCACATTAAAATTAATTTTTAATTAAAAAAATTAAAATTAAAACCATATATTTTTGCTTTTTGGGGGGGCTGCAAGGGCTAAAATGTTTTTGCGTGAGCTTATTCCTTCCAGCCTTCAGCATTAGCAATCCTGTCTTCATCTGGGAGAGCCATTGTCTTTCCATTCCTTTTTGGCATCACTGAAGACTCCAAGTTTAAAAGCTGGTCCTTTTTAGGTTGATTTGTTCTCTCCTCTTAAGAGTGGTTTAAACTGATAATTTTAAGTATTTAAGTATTCTGGCCCATAGAACTAATGAAGATGTCAATTTCCATTTTTAGTTTCCACGTTTCATCTGGCTAAGCATAAAGTATGTTCGTCTTTCCATTTGGACAATAATGTCACCTGTAAACATTTTTTAACACCTTTGGGTTCAGTTTAGAGAGAAAATATTCTCTGTATTATTATTTAACACAGCAATTCTATACACATTTCCCTTGGAATAAGACTTCTTAGACATAATGGCACTTGCTTCTCAGTAATGCTAGTAATATTTCATACATCCTACTATACTACATATGAGGCTTAAATAAAACTGAGATGCAGGCAGTTGTAGCCGTTATCTGTTCAGAAGTATCAAATCAACACATTCTTAATTTCAAAACTTCACAGTCAGCTATTAACAAGCACTTCAATTTCCTCTAAAGAACTGAGATACTAATGGTTCAGAAACACTAGTTATTTTCGATTGTGAACACAGAAGGAAGCCATGCAGCTGTCTGGATATTATTGGACTCCCAGCAGTCTTTGCTAGCAGTTTTGAGGGATGCTGGGAGTGACAGTCCAACACTAACTGTATGGCTGCATGATTCCCACCCCTTTCCCCAAATCTTCATAATAATGTTGGCATCTTTGTAGTCTAAAGTGCTTTAACCACAACACTGATGTCTTAAACTCTGCAATGCAGCTATCAGGCATCCTGACCTGAGAGAAAGAAATCTAAAAATGGCTCATCTATGCATGACACTCATTGGGAAAGGAGGAAATAGGAAAGTGACTGGAAAAGTGGTTTTTTAAAAATAGAATCTATATTTCAAACTGACATTTACATGGTGTCAATGATGAAGGCATGTGGCCATGTTCTTTCTATAAGAGTTTATTCCTGCCGTTTTGCCAGCATCCGAAGATGCCAGCCAGATGCTGACAAAATGCCAGGAATAAACTCATATAGAACATGGCCACAGAGCCCCAAAAACCCACAAAAAACTATGGATGCCGGCCATGAAAGCCTTCAGCTTCACATTGTATCGTCTGAAGTTTTTACAATTTTTTGCCCAATCTTTCTGCCAGAAATTTAGATATCACCCTTGAATGTTTAAAACCATTACGTCCGAATCACCCTGTACCAGGATCTGAATTTTTCTCATCTCTTTATCCAATTTAAATTGTGAACTTTGAACTTACCTCTGTACAATGTGAAGTCAAAAGCTTTACCTCTGTATCTTGCAGAGTTTGATTTGAATGTGGTGCCCTGCCACTTTCTATCTTAAAGTACTGTAATCAGAAATCCATGGCTTGAGCTTCGGCTTTTCTCTTCCCTTGTTTCTGGTCTAGCTACTGATGAAAGTTTCTAAAGAACTCAAGAGGTTTCATATTATTCTGTGACTTTTAGGTTCCACTAATAAAGCTATTGCACTAATACGGATATTAGCATGGAGGAGGAAAATCTGTCAGTGGGTCATTTCAAATGATACATGTCTTTAGTTAAATTTGAAATTCAAGATAAGCTCCCTCATTTGCCTATATCTGCTTACTTAGTAACACTATAAACACAAATGATGCACAACTTTATCTTGGATACTTTTATTTCCCTCCATAGCTAACAAAAGGACATTCATTTATACTAGGTTGTCTTCAGAAATCAATTGTACAATAACAGATTCAGTGACATACACATTTCGACCTTAATCAGCAAAATCAAATTGTTTCTGCCAGTGCACTTAGCTTTTACCTGCAGAAAACCTGATCAATGAATCCAAATTTTGTAGAGATGAAACACTCTGTTGTGCTCAAGTTCTTAGATATGCCTTGAAGATTCTATGAATGAACCCAAAAAGCCAGGGATCATATGTGTGGGTGGTTGTGCACATACTGGTGTTTCAGATCTATCATCAACTTACATTAATTATTCCATGATATCACTATCCCATCAATGCAATGGCTTCCATTTTCACCATAGTTTATTATCAAACACCAGTAGTGCAACATTAGAAGTGTGGTTGTAGCTGAAGTGACTGTCTCCAAGTGACATAAGGGGAAATTCATTTATAGTTTGACCTTAGGATAACATATGTGGGAATTATATCAATTCTAATATTCTGAACTACATCAAGGGGGAAACCCACACTACTACAACAATCAAGCAGTTTCGTGCATCTGAAGATGACTCAAAAGGTCCTTTTCATTACCAAACCTCATCAAGCAATCAGTACACTTATGAGGCAGCTCAGCTGAATGTCGGAAGTCCAAATGAGTTTTGAGGTCTCCAATTTGCCCTGTGGAATATTCACAATATTGACACAAATAAATCCCCTCAGACTCGTGAGTGTTCAAATGTTTGCAGTATTCCAGCATGCCAGAAAAGCCCTTCCCGCAGTCGTCGCAAACATGGGGAAATATTTTGGTATGTTCGATTGCCACATGCCGGTTGACATTGGTATGAAGCCTGCTACGGAAGCCACAGACTTGACACACAAAGAAGTTCTTGCACTTGTCAAAGCTGATTTTGTTGACCAGACTGTACTGCCCTTGCTGCTGCCTGCTATGGTAGCTATCGCTCAGCTCTATCAGCCGGCCTGCATGCTCATTTACCACGTGGCTGTGCAAGTCCTCTGGGTCGCTAGTTTCATGCTCACAAAACTGACAAAGGTACTGCTCGTCGCAGCTGTGCTCCTGGAAATGGAGATACAACTCACTACTGGAGGAGAACTGAACATCGCATTGCTCACACCAATAAAGGTGATCGCTGAAGTGAGTGTCTGCAATGTGTTGGCTCAGGTTTTCAAACATCACTGTTTTGTAGTCACAGTATTTGCAAATGTAGGGATCTTCTTCATGGATTTTTAAGTGTTCAACGAGCACCTTTTTGGAGGAGAAGCTCTCCTTACACACCCGGCAGATGTTGCCCTCAGGACATGTCTTATGCTTCAGAACCATGTGCTGCTTTAAATCCGAGAAGTACTTGCTGTTGAATGTGCATCGTTCACATTTGTACAAACCACTGCTGTTAGCCCGCAGCAAAGGCCATTTTGGCTGAATGGTAACATTCAAAGGAGGATTCTTCCCAAGCACCTTGCAGCTTTCCACTGGAATTTCCTCAGCTTCTTCTGCTTCAAGCTTCTCTGGAGAAATGGTCTGTGTTTCTATGTCATGGACCTCCACAGCCTGGACTTCTGTAGTGGAAATTTCTACTGTTTGAATGTCCAGTGGTTTCTCCTCTTCAGTTAAGCTGTCACTGAAAATAGGTGATTCACACCTATCTTTAAAAATTCCATTGTTGGACAGTTTATCTATAAAAAGGAGATAAGTGAAGCCAAAGTTATAAAGAGTCACCAATTTTGTTTCCTCCTTTTCCCATTTTAATCTGCTTGATAAAATTTATCAGTTTACTAGATGGACAAGGTCAGCCTGGGTTTCTCCTGTCATCAAGAAGGAAAGAATGGCCTGACTCCCTACAATAACTTGAGTATAAACAAGAGAAGTACAGATACAATTTGCAGACTCCATACTGTATGCTATAATATAGGGATGAGCAACTATGGGAGAGTAGGGGGGCATATTAGCTCCACAGGAGATCTTGAGCCTGTACCCCTTCCACTACTGCCAAAAAATATTCCCAAATATTTGTGTTCCCAAATACTCCCCAACACCCTCTAAGAAGTGTAGGGGCCATTTTTGCCATTTTCCAGCCCCTCCAAGACAACTGGGCTCTAGACAGGCATTTTTTCTAAACAGGAAGTACCCAGAAGTCACTTTTTGTTTTAAAAGAGGACCTTCCTGTATGTAAAATACTTTCAACATCTGGGAGGTGGGACTGTTTTGCCCCCTCCTGCAATAACAGGAATAGTAGTCCTCCAATAAATCAAGCTTCCTGTTTTTACCCCAATATTTCTACCAGACTCCCTGACTTTCACATTCCATGGGAACCCACAAGTCACATGTCTCTGCAGACTGTAGTTTCCACCCCTGCTTTAAGGAACTTTATTAATAACATCTCTAACAGCTGGCACTGTTTTTTCTTTCAACATTCTTTATTAAAAAGAGAAAGTAAATATAACTAGAACTCAAGTCACACGCAGTCATCTTTACACAAACACTTTCATTTACCTTTCTTTTTAGGATCCATGAAATATAACCCCATGACATTATTCTGAGTCCCACTCCACTGAGATATCCCAGCATACACTGGACTGCCATCCTCATCAGTATCTGTGGTGTGCACTGTATTGTGAAATCTCCCTATTGAGAAAAGGGATGCTTTGGTGGTTTTATCCTAAATCAATTTATACATGACAGTAACCCAGTATCACATACCAAGAGCTTATTTTGTAGTCTAGTTTCAGTAATGAATTACTAACATGTTATTTAAAAATAGTGAGGAATCCATTCTGGCTTTGTCTGACATAAGTAACTTATACAGCAGGTTAAACATCTAGAACATTTTTCTCCATATGTCTTTACACATGGATAGTATAACTATATATTGATGTTTTTTTATGAGAATAAAATTTTTACTCCCTCCCTAACTGTCATCTTTCAGCCTCTGAGGGAGAGAGAAGGCTGGCCCAGTTCCATTAGGGGCTAGCCTGAAGACAGAGGCTCCTCCCTCCCTAACTGTCATCTTTCGGCCTCTGAGGGAGAGAGAAGGCTGGCCCAGTACCATCAGGGGCTAGCCTGAAGAAGGAGGATCCTCCCTCCCTAACTGTCATCTTTCGGCCTCTGAGGGAGAGAGAAGGCTGGCCCAGTTCCATCAGGGGCTAGCCTGAAGAAGAAGAGCCCTCCCTCCGGTCCATCTGCCTTGGTCCAGGCCTCAGAGGGAGAGAAGAATGCTGGACCTGATTCCCTCCCCCCCTCACCATTCCCTTCTCCTTTTGTGTCGTGTCTTTTAGATTGTAAGCCTGTGGGCAGGGAACTGTCTGTTATCCCCTCTATTGTAAACCGCTCGGATTCCCAGTGATTGGGCGGTATATAAATAAAACCTATTATTATTATTATTATAAGCACACCAAAAACAATGAGATTAATTTCAGAGTAAAGATGCACAGGATTCTCCTATAGATCTACTTATAGGTAAGCTTGTCTACATACTATATGTTTACCCAAAAGTGATTCTCAATGTGCTCTGGTTGGCTTCCTCCCTGAGAATTGTGCTGAGGATAGAAGCTTTCAGGATCTTTGTCTTGCATATTAAGGAGGGGAAGAAGAATTAAAAGACAAAACATCTGATAAGCCTTGGGCATGTGGCCAGTTGCATGGAATGAATCCAGGGAAAAGTCAACTAACAGTGTATTACTGATAATTTTCTATTTATGGAAAAAAGGTGCTGCAAGGGCTATGATGGTTTCTTTTAAATAAATCTTGTGTTCATTACAGGGGTGGGAACTATGGAGCCATTCAGATGTTGGATTGCAACCATCAGCATCCCTTGTCATTAGCTTGGGCAGCTGGGAGCTACAATCTTACAACATCTGAAGAATGCATGGTTTTTAATTTCTTCATTAAAATAGTATATCCCTTAGATATATGGTCTTATACCATTTCTATGTTGAATAGCATATTTCCCCTTGTTTTATTTACATTTTAACAAATTCATCTAATCTGTATTTTTACACAGCACCTGATCAAAGTACCTGATTATTTAAAGTATTTAAATTTAAAGTATTTAAATGCAAAGTATCTGATTATTTAACAATGCAATCCTAGGCATGTTGTTCACAGTGCAACATTATGCATGGCTATTTAGAAGTCTTATCAAATTCAATTGGGATATACTAGGGGTGATGTTTGTTTTGGAGTGCATCCTTAATTATCTTTAAAACTCCTTTATTAAAAGATTTCATATTTAATTATTCAAGTATAATCTTGGCTTTCATGTTGCTAGTGACAGCTTGACCATGGACCCAAAAGAGGACTGTGCTTTGACAGATTTTTCCGATTTTTAAAAATCAACACATGCAGCCATGCCATCTCTGACTGACCCCATTAGCATTAGTGAACCAAATGGACTTGGCTGCCTACTAGGAATTATCTATCCATTGTCCCTTGTACAATCATGATTTAGGCCATGCCTAAAAAGGAAGTTTTAGTAAAACCAAAAGTATACAATAAAAAAACCTCAAGTAGGTAAAAAATAGAAAGAACTGATGTAGTCTAACATTATGCCTTTTCAGAGTGTGCTCAGACCATCTGTGCAGAGTCTACAATGTACCATATGTGCTGTAATGATAGGAAGGAGGATCTCTGAAAACTATGTGCCGATACCATATGGTTTGCAGGATATTTCTCCCAGACATATTCCCACCTCAGCATAACCGTGAATGGATGTAGCAAGATGCTAAATCTTACCTCGGTTATCAGAGACTTTTGTGTCTAGCTGTTTCATGGAACACACACTGTAACAATGGTCAGAAAATATACCACTATTGTCTATGTATTTCGGAACCCCAGAAGAAACTACAAAGAAAAAGGGCAGACATCAACATACATAACAACAGAAGCACATCCAAATTGTTGCAGCCTTTTAATGTAATGCACAAGAATCAGAACTGCTATAATATAGTTGGCATCCTCTTAGGGATTTACTATGGCATAAGCTCAACCATTCTAAGTTCTTTTTTTGGTCATTGTGAAGGTTGGAATTCTATACTGACCTTGAGCAAACGCCCTTCAGGATTCAACTTTTAGCTGTTGCAACCTCCACCGAACAGCCATTTAAGGCTGGTAAGCGGGTGGCATTAGAGAAACATCTGACAATGTTCCTATGGAAGTTTCAGAAGATTGTGGTCCAAAACACACTGCAGATATAATCCAGTTTGAGACCACTTTAACTGCCCTAGCTCAGTGCTAGGGAATCATGGGAATTGTATAGAGAAAGCTAAATGTCTCACAAAACAACAGTTATCAGAATTCCCTTGCACTGAATCAGGGCAGTTAAAGCAGTCTCAAACTGGATTATATCTGCATTGTGTTTTGGATCAATATCATTGTTCTGCATTTGGCTATAGGGACAAAGTCAGATGCTTCAGTGATGGCCCTGGCTCTCGACTGGGCACTAAATGACCATGAAGTAAAGACTGCAGCAGCTGAAAGTTGAGTCTTGGAGGAGTTGAGAAGGAACATGCATTGTAGTTCTACTGCATAACTTTTACATTACTATTCCCTAATGCAGGGAGTTTCATTATTAGTAAAACAATATTTAGAAAATACACAGCCCATGTCCATTTCCAAAACTTAAGGATCAAGGCCTTCAATTATTGAAGTGATACATCAGAGGACAGCAGCAGTGGTATTTAGAAACAGTGGGGCATGAACTGCTGTACATTTATTGGACAACTTGTTACTGAGTTCCACAATGTTATAGAGAAACGTAAATTACAGGGATGACAGCTTCTATATCTATATAACAGGCATATCTCACTAAAACAGCAGGTTAGGTTCCAGAAACACCACCATAAAGCAAACCAAAGCCTTTTTTTTTACTTGCCAGTGTTTATTAAGATCTAAAAACATATATACACCATTATTTATTAAGCATGCAATAGTGCTTAGCTTATACATTTAAAAATTCCCGGAAAATAACATTGAGACATGAAGTGTATAAATGCTGTAAACAGACTGGGCGTTGGTAACAAAATGGTGCTGTACTGAATGGTGCAGTGGCTTAGCAGTTTAGATGCTGATTCCGACAACCACAGGTTCCAGGTCAGCAGTTCGAGACACAAATGCTGTGTGACGGAGTAATCTCCTATCACTAGTTCCAGTAAAAGTGCAAGTAGATAAATAGGTACCACTTTGGTGGAAAGGAAACAACGTTCTGTGCAGTCATGCTGGCCACATAACCACCAGAGTCGTCTTTGCCAAAGCTGGCTCCCTCTGCTTAGCAACCGGGATGAGCAACACCCCCTGCAGTTGGACACGATTTGATAACCACGTCAAAGGGGAAACTTTTACCTTTTTTTACTGTACAGTATAATCAAAAAGCGCTGTATTAATGTAGTGCACTAAAGCAGAGCTTTAAAGCAGGATATGCCTGTGTATATAATAACGCATACACAATCTTTTGTTTTATGTCATAAAGTAATTTCTGACCTATGGAGAACTTATCATGGGGTTTTCTTGCCAACATTTGTTTAACATTTGGTTTGCCACTACTTTACTCTGAGGCTGAGAGAGTTTAACTTGCCCGAGTTCACCCAAGGGACAACTAGGGATTTGAACTCAGATGTCCAGAGTCATAATCCAGTGGTCAAACCATTACACTACACTAGCTTTCTATATATGTATTACAGATTCAATCAACTTACATTTTAAGAGTGTAGCAGAGAAACATGCACATCCAAACTAGTGCTTAGCTTACACCAGAGAAAAGTGTGGTCCATGGGCTGAATGAAGCCCTTGGACCCCATGTTTGTGGTCCCTGATGCTTATTAGTCCTACAAAAGCGTCTTAAAGAAAAATATAGTGCAACTGCCCCCCCCCCCAGTTTGAACAGTTAATCTTCATTTAAGGTTTCCATTTCAAAATTTACCATGCACCATTTTTAACAGGTGTATTCACTAGGAAATGAAAAATTTATTTCTACAAGAGTAAGCAAATGTATGTATTCTTAACTAACCTGAATAACGTGAGGGATGTAGAGTTTTCCTTTTCCTCTTCTTTGGATGTTCATTCATTTTGCTTCGGTATAAAAGAACTGAAAGTAGCTGTCAAAAGATATATTTGTTAATGCCCTTCCTGTTAATTTGGAGACAGCTCTCCCAACAACTTAAATTGGTAATTAAGCCCCTCTGTGCCATGTATCAACAAGCTGAATCTGACTACTAGCAAGAACTAGGATTATTTTAAAATGAGACACTAGAACAGTGGTTCTCAAGCTTTGAGCATCCATTTGTTTTGGACTTCAGATCCCAGAAGCCTCAGCCAACTTGGTCAGCAATCAGGAATTTTGGGAGCTGAAGTCCAAAACATCTGGAAGTCCAAAGGCTGGGAGAACCACTGCAATAGTTGAAAACCATCGTACATTCAGGGAGGACCTGGATTGTTGGAAGATTGGGCTGTCAGTCCCAACTAGAGCAGGCTGAATGAATCAATGGAGTCTACATAAATATTGGTGTAGTAACTGCCCATAGGTTTAGTCTACCTCAGTCCTTTGCTGATATGTAGGAGCTAGAGCTTTGCTGATACATAGGAACTAGAGCTAGAGTCCTGGAAATTACAGCAGTAACAACAAGAGTGTTAAATTTAGTATCTTTCTCTTTGGGCATCTGTATAATGAAGATATGCCCAAAAGCTTGGATATTGGTGCAGTTTAGCTTAGCTATGCAAATAAATTACCTGGAACAATAACAATAAAATCTGTGAAACTATTTAAATTTAGTATTTCCAGCAAAACATGGTTGCTCCAGGAGTTAAGAAATTTAGCTAACCAAAGCCTTCATTAAAGCTTTCTCAGAGTATCTGTCATTCTGGGATTTTAAAATAATAATTTTGAAAAATCATCTGGAACAAAATGTCCTTTTTATTTTTTCTCATCTGCCACCAGTTTGCAACTCAAATATTATTTAATGGTTTGTTATTTAATTTCCAAAAACATTGCTTCTGCCAACACAGTATCCCATCTAGAAGGCTTCCAATTCCTAACGGAGAAGTCCACACATTTTAAGGCATTATTCAAAACTACAAACTTATGCCATTTTAATTAATTTTGATGTGTGTGTGTGTGTATTTCAATTTATAACCATCTTTTTTACTGTCCAGTGACCCAAGATGACTGATAAAATTGAAAATAAAATAAAAGTTCAGCTAAAAATGTTCTATTAGAAATGTTGAAAAGACAAGTATCAGCTGTATTAAAACATATAATTAAAATAGTTTAAAATACATTGATAAAACATGAAATAAATTCAGAAACTTAACTGAAAACATACCAGATTAAAAAACACTGCATATCACTGTGCGCTGTGAATTCTTAGATTTCCATAGTCAGGTCTTTCAACTTGATAGACCCTTCACTGCTGCAAAGTGAAATAAGAACAGAAGGACTGCTGACTACAAAGCTTCTGACAACAGAGGAAGCATCTAAAAATGGGGGAAACACAACCACCCAAACAAACACAAATGTTTAATTCAGATTAGAACAATTTATGCAGCACATAAACATCTGTATAAGCATGCAAAAAAGAATATTTTCTGTCTTGAGGTATTTATATATGTTTAGCATTTTGCAGCTACAGAGAAGTGGCAATGTAGAAGACATAAAATACAGATTAGTAACCATGAAAAGCATCTAGGAAAGGTCATAGCTTCCATTCCCCTTGCTCTGAAAGAAAAGCTGAATGTGAGAGATTATCAGATCAGTTACTAGATTCACTGCAGAGACAACACAGGCACTGGTTTATAGAACAAATGCTACCTTGTATATGTACAAATGCATCTGTTCTTTAATTCATTTGCTGAGAAAGAGAACTCCTCAGAGGCTGAACTCTCCTATAGGTCAGTGGGGGAAATTGAAATTTCTTGGTTGATAAACTACAAGGATGTTGGGAGAATGGGTAGAGGTTCATTAGAAATCAACTTTAAAAATGCAGAATACAAAAAAGTCTGCAAAAACTGGAAAAGGGTAAAAATAATGTGCTCTTCCCGGGGGAAGTATTTCATCAGGAAAATTCTGTTTAACTAGAGAGGCATTCTAAGATGCTCTTAAGTGCCATAAACTGATGTAGCACAATGGCTATGAGACTGGACTACAAATCACAAAGCCTTTTGAGATCTGACTCTCATTTATACCATGAACTCAATAGATATCTTTAGGAAAGTGAACTATCTGCTGTATGGGGATAATAAAATACCAATTTTCCTTACAGAGATATTTAAAAGACAATACATAACACACATGAAGAACTCTGAATGCTCCAAAACAGGACTGGAGAACCCATGATTTTGTAGATGAACTCCAATAAGACTCAGTCACCTGGTCAATAATAAGTAGGACTTACAATAAAATAATGAACTGTGAAAAAGCCACAAGTCAGAGCACAGTCATAAAATATATAATGCCACAATAAAACCTCCAATACTTAACAGATTGGAAAATATGGTTCTTGCATGGCACCAAGCGAAAAAAAAAAAAAAGCAAAAACAAACCCAAGGATGGTGCCAGAAGCATCTTTCAGATGATGGAATTTCAGAGAAAAAGGTCACAAAATTGAAATAGCCTTATCTCTAATGAGCTATCTCAGAGGGTTAAAAGACCTAGAAGAGACTCTTGGAAACTAATCTCAACAAAGAAAAACAAGTGGTTGTTAAAGGAACCTTGAACTATGCCATCTAAGGGGTGAAACAGATGGGCAGAAGGGGCGACTTGAAGACAGAGTGGGACCACAGCAAACACATGCTGTGGCCCCAATCTGCCTTGAAGTCAGCTGAAAAAGAAGCGGCAAAGATCCACTCCTTTTTTGGCTAGAGAAAAGGTGACTATTCCCGCCCCACCCTGGCCTCACAGTGGCTTCAAGCAGCTCTGGTGTGCGGTGCATAAATGCCACGCCACTGGAGCGCCTTGAGGCTGCCCAAATTCTGGGCAGTGTGGGAGCGTGCGGCAACAAACACCACTCTCCCAAGCCACCTAGACAGGAGCTTTGAAGGGCTGTCTGTTCCGGCCCTAAGACATTCAGAATTTTACCCAGGAGATCTGAAGCCAATGGAATTGTTTATGAACTTGCAAGATGGATTACATATATCTGAATTTAATTAGAAATCATTGTGCTGAAGATTTGCACAATTTTCAAAGGCTGCCCCACTCTAGCACACCTAATAATTTACAGCTCTTTTCATTATGTGTTGTTGTTGTGTGGCTTTTAGTTGTTTCTGACTTACGATGACCCTAAGGTGATCCTAACACAGGTTTTTTCTCGCCAAGATTTGTTCAGAGCGGGTTTACCCCCGTCTTCCTCTGAGGCTGACAGAATATGATTAATCAAGGCTGCCTAGTGGGTTTCCATGGCCGAGAAAGAATTTGAACCCTGATCTCCAAAGCCAGGGCCCAACATTCAAGCCATTACAACACACTGACTATTCATTTTTCAGCATATGCAGTATTAAAAGTTGTAGACTTTATTAAATGTCCTGTTGCTTATTAAGTAAAAGTGAAGTAGTCAGCATAGGTTTATGTTAGCTGGCTTATCTTGCTTGTAGGCGAACACTTTTACCAAGTGGAGATAGGATAACATCTCTCATTTAGAACCTAGTGAGACTTGCTTCTGTCAGTGAAAATAAGCAGATGTTCAGATTGCTAACATTTGTGCAAAAGTCCTCAATGACCCCATGTTTTACATTAACATGATCATTCAAAATAGTCAAATCAGTCTTGTTGATAATGAAAGCAGAAACAAGGATGAGGAACCTCTAGACCTTCGGATATTTTGGCCTCCAACTACAACAATCCCAGGCATTTGGCCATGCTGAATAAGGCAGACAGGAGTTGCAGATCTGTTCAAAGGAATATCTTTGGAAATTTCAGCATTGTTCTGCCCTGATTTAAGACTTATTCTCTTCATCCACAAAGGCATCTATCACTAGCACTCTCCATGCATTTCAGGAATCAACGTCTGCAGTAGGACTGGCTCTATCTGTGTAGCACAGAGTCACATTCTGTTCAAAACATTCCAGAATCAATGTTCTAAAGCAATGGTTCTTCACCTACTGTCTGCACACTCCAGGAGGCTGCAAGGTCCTGACAGAGGGTCTGCAAAGGCTTGAAGAAATGTTATGTCAAACCACTTTGGTTGAAAATTACATTAATCTGTGTTACCTCAAAAAAATCCCACAGGGAGATTGATTTTCTCTGGGAAAGGGAGAATAGATCTAATATATTGGAAGCTTCCCATCAGTTCTCAAAACCAATGAGAACACAACCCAGGAAGTTCTAAGTGCAGCTGAACTGCCCTGTCTCAGTGCTAGGGAATCCTGGGAATTGTAGTTCCCTAACAGAGAAGACAAAGGCGGGTTACACACCGCCATGAAAGTACGCACTCTGCGCGTACTAGGGTTAGGGAGGTGCGGTGCTTCTGCACCTCCCTAACCCTAATACGCGCTCTGCGCATAAAAAATGACGTTGGCCGTTCCAGTCGGCCGCCGCCATGAGGACGTCACGGCCGCACCGCCTCTATACGGGGCGGCGCAGACGTGACGTCCTCGCTCCGCGCCAGGGTGCCTAGTGTGCCCTTAGCGCGAACCAGGAAGGAGCTCCGTTTCGGAGCTCCTTCCTGGTTTGCGGCGCCGCTTTGCTTCGCTGGGTGCAGCCTTCAGACGGCTGCGCCCAGTGAAGCAAGGGAGAAAGGGGCCAAGCGGCCCCTTTCTCCCCCTCCCTGCCATCGCGGGGTGTCCTTGGGGCTTGAAGCCCCAAGGACACCCCTTTTCAGGCTGCGGGGAAGTGGCATTTTGCCGCTTCCCCGCAGCCTGAAAAGCGGCGGATCGGGGCCTCAGCGGCTGCCGTTCTCACTGCTGAGGCCCCGATACACCAGGGAAAGGGGCGGGTGCAGCCCGCCCCAAATAGGCGGTCTGTAACCCGCCTAAATGTTTCACAGAAATACAGTTCCCTGAATTCCCTAGCAGTGAGCCAGGGCAGTTAAAGCAGTCTCAAACTGGATTATTTATTCAGTGTGTTTTTATACCTCTGTTAGTCTCAAAAGTACTACTAGATCCCTTTGCATGATAATATAAACTAATATGGCTATGCCTTTGAATTTTGCAAACCTTATTTGTTATCCCTATCCCCTGTGGTTGATTTCCAGGTATAATGGCTTTGATATGCATTAAGTCTGCATTCATGCACTTTTACCTTGGAGTATGCTCCTCTGGACAAGGACCTTACTCCCGAGTATCTACATACAGGTAACTTTGCTGGGTTGTTTCTTTCACATCATGATCCACTGCCGAGTTGTTGCTGTTGCTGTGTGCCTTCAATTTGTTTCCAACTTATGGCAACACTAAGGCAAGACTGAAAGTCTATTAGAAGACTTTACCCTTTTCTTACTCTTTATAGGAAGAGATCATTCAGTTTCATATTACGACACAGAAATGCCAAAGCAAGTTGTGTAAAAAACTGTACACGATGGAGCAAATCTGAGGCCACTTTTCGATTTAGAATGCCAATTCCTATGAAATCCATAAAATATTTTAAAAACTTTTTATGATCCTCAATTTTGTGTAATCAGTTACCTACCTTAAAAGCTGTACAGAAAGAAGGCTGGATGTAGTAACTCAAGAAGAAGTCCGTCTAACTTCAATAACAATTTCCAGGTTACACGGCCTCAACTGAAAAAGATATATTAAGATAAGAAGAATCAGCCCAATCACTAAATCAATATCACTAGTAGCAATAATAATAATGATAATAATTAATGATGATGATGATGATAAAAGTAAGGCCGTCTGACTTCAATGACAATTCCCAGAATAAATATTGCCAGCAGCAATAACAACAATTAATGACAATAATGATGATGACAACGATGATGAGTATTAAGCCCTTCAGACTTCAATGACTTCCCAGAATAAATAAATATTACCAGCAGCAACAACAATTAATAATGACAAAGATAATGATAATAAATACTAATAAGCTCCTCTGACTTACATGACAATTCACAGATAAGGGTTACACAGCCTCAGCTGAAAAAGATATATTAAAATAAGAAGAATCACCCCAACCACAGAATCAATATCACCGGCAGCATGAATAGAAATTAAAAATTAACAATGATGATTAACAAATTAATTAATTAATGATGAACAAATTAACAAATTCACATGCCCAAATAACAAAAATTTAGTGTATAAAGGGAGACAGAAATTTAATGTCCAAAAATAATGACAAAAAGTTTGATGCCCAAAATCTGATGTACAAAGAGGGACAGAAACTTAATGTACAGATAATGACAAAAATAATATTATTGTCCAAATTTGATGTGCAAAGAATGAAAAAATGTAATGTCCACATTTAATGTACAAAGAGGAACAAAAGTGTAACATCCATTACAAAAAATTAGTCCATGTTTAATGTACAAAGGAGGAAAGCAATGTCATCATGTCCAAATTATGACAAAAATATGTAACATCCTAATTGGCAGAAATATAACATCCATTACAAAAATGTAATGTTCACATTTAATGTGCAAATGACCCCCCCCC